>NW_026067970.1:1295796-1522900 GCF_014885135.2 Alexandromys fortis
GGGGAAGGGGGGGGGGGGTGGGGAGGGAGGGAGGAGGCGGAAATCTTTTTTTTTTTCAATAAAAAATTATATTAAAAAAAAAAAAAATATCAAAACAAGTGCAGTCTAAGGTGCTGTCCCAGCTGAGAGACACCTGAAGAAACATGCCACTAAGTGCAATACTGTGTTGTAGGTGCAATCCTGGAACAGAAAAAGGACAGCATGCAAAACTGATCAGATCTGAAGTGTGGACTTGTTACGGCACATTGTTCTTGGTTCTTTTGCTATGAAAAGCACGCTGCTTGAATGCAAGAGGCTCACAGGAGGGAGAGGAGGGGGATATGAAGAAATCTCTGTTTTAAATTCTAAATGTCTATAACCCTAAAACTCTGCTGTACTAAAATTGCATTTAAGAGGACTGACTGAATATAAGTGAAATAGAAATATCAGTGCCGTGGACTGCACCAGACTGTCCTCCAGCAGTTATGTGTGTGGAGCTTTCTGTGTTCATACACACCTAAGTCATAAGCAATGCCATCATCTTTTATTATAATGGGGAGGAAAATATAAAGTATATACTTACCCTACTGTTGAATTAGGTGGTTTGGGTAACCTAGAATAAAAACAGGACAAAAGTCCTAATTTAAGTTGGGGCTTTTAAAGGCTTGGATTCCTATTAGAAACTTAAGAATAGTAAGATATATCCTGTCTTTAGTCCACATTGACATGTAGGCAAATTTTTATTGCCTTGCACAATGGTAAGACACAGACATAGTATTTTCATATCCAAGTTGTCTATTGATCGATTTATAAAACTGATTCTAACTTGGTCCTGGTCACCAAACCTTTCGCATTTTTTATTTGCAGAGAAGGTTCGGGGACTGAAGCTTCTGTTCTTACCTCCGCTGTCATAATCAGACAGTGACCAGAGAGTCCTGAGAGCCTGATATCCCATGTGATGCAATTACGTGTCCTAAAGCGACCCGTGTGGCCTGGCTGGGGAGTATATAAATACTGGGTGTGCTTTGTCCCTTTGCCCACAGCTGCTGATATCTCATGACAGTAAATATTGTGCAATTGTTAGACGGCAGAGAACAAAACTGGCCAACTTGCCAGAGGCGTGGATTTTCTGAACCAGTTCACTCTGATGTGGTGTACTTACTAACTATTCTGAAGCACAGGCCAAGAGGTAATACCACAGTCCTGGAAACAAGCTCCCTGCAGAGGGATAGTTATCTACTGACATTTGACATCAGCAATTATTTCAGCCTATGCTCATAAGACTCAAAGACTTCAGGTGTGGAAAATAATCAGAATGTTATCATTTCATAATAAAGTAAGTCAGAAATTCGAACATACTGCTGAGTGTTTTTGATATCTTCCATGCTGTATATGTTCATAAGAAAGCAGCAAGCTATATAACTGCATTATTCTGTAGTGTTTTATAAATACATAATTCACATGAACCATAACTTTTTAAAAATCTTTATTTGGATTCTGTGGGCCTATCTCCCAGATATGTCGCTGAGGCAGAAATATGGGGGTGCAGAAAGTGACGAAGATGTGACTCCAAAGGATTAGTGTTGCTGGACTAGCTACTTCATATGAATAAAACAAGTTGGCATCCAAAATGTCTCATGTGACAAAATTTGCTATACTTCATGACTAAAACAGGCTTGATTCAAAATTAAAAAATAGACAAAATATTTTTAAATTAAAAATTTAAAAAGACACAAATAAAATTACCAGATGTTCAGAGACACTATTTTCTTGACATCAATCCATTAATTTTGCCATATTTAAGCCAAAAACAAATTTTGGCTCCCTCTTGTGGCTCAGTTCTATATTGAATTTGCTTCTTGTAACTAACCTTAAGGGTTCTGTGTTACTTCAGTGTTTCTGTAATTTGCTGTATGTTCATTGTACACGCAGCTAGGTTCTGAAAGGTCATGTTATCTTATTTTTATTTGAAAATAAAGGCCCGATTTTTCAGTATATATAAGAAACCATTTTAAAACAATTTAATATGATAGAAGACATTACCTTACAGGAAGATGAGTTAACAAACACACCCTTATCCATAAAGAGGCAGAGATTTTATCAAGAGTAGGTACTTATTATCACCCCTCTCTGCATAATATTCCAATTTTTTTGAGGACCCTTGTCATTTTCAGTGATCATTTAAAAACATCTAACAGACCCTTACTAGACTGAGGAGACGGCAGAGCTGTGGTCCATGGTGACCTGCCCCACTCTCCAATCCAGGAGTCCTTAGTTTTCACAGGCTTGTTTAGAGACCACACACCATCTGTCTGGCTTGCTTGTTTCCATCTGTTAAGTGCTGATTTCTGGTGCTGGTGATCTTTAATATGTCAGAAAGGATTTTTTCCTCTGAAAACGCTTCTAAATTTCTCATATAATTCTTTTTTACTTAAAATACATAAAACAGCCCCTGCCCAGGACTTACAAAGAGTCGTTTCCATAGACATCACTCTTCTTGTTCTGTGTCAGATAGTAGAACTGCTCAATAGGAAGGTTTCTGAAGAGACAACAAATTAAATAGAACGTATTTGTACATAGTAGGGCATATCCATGAGAGGGCAAAGGACAAATAGATGAATACAGACACAAGTATACAGAAATTCTATATAGAATATATAAAAAGTAGTGCTTTAAATTAGTTGAAAAGTAAGAATTGTTTAGTAAACAGGATGGGAACAGTTAACCATCTCCACTTTGCAATTCAAAGAAGATCATTTCAGTTAGAGTAAAACTTAAATAGCAAAGGAAAGGGGCAGGAGCCTGTAAGTTCACAGCAGAATGCCAAGGCGGGAAGACTGCAGTTCAGCTCGAGTTACATAAACATTCCTTGTTTAAAAAGCTAAAAATAAAAAAGAGGGCTAGAGATACGGCTCAGCAGTTAAGAATGTGTGCTACTCTTGCAGTACAAGAGTTTAGTTTCCAGCATCCAAGGGAGGCTCACATCACCTTTGACCTCTGTGGACAACTGCATTCATGTGCACATTACCTACAGACAGACATGCACTGTATATAATCTAGAAAGGGAAATACCCTCTCCCTAAACAACACCTACAAGGGGGAAAATCTATACAAATGTTTACAATTTTCCACTGGTAAAAAG
Source organism: Alexandromys fortis (assembly GCF_014885135.2). Classification (NCBI taxonomy): domain Eukaryota; kingdom Metazoa; phylum Chordata; class Mammalia; order Rodentia; family Cricetidae; genus Alexandromys; species Alexandromys fortis. The sequence goes on from NW_026067970.1 coordinate 1,298,918, forward strand.
ATCTTGTTTTGTTTTGGAGTGTTTGTGTGTGTGTGTTCAGTATGTCTGAGACAGGGTGTCTTGTTCACTGCTGAGATCAGCAGAATAGCTGGCCCATGAGCTCCAGGGATTCTCCTGCCCCTGCCTCCTTTCTTGCCATAGTAGTGCAAGGATGTCAGATGCACAACACTGTGTCTGCTTCGGGACACCTCAACTCAAGGCCTTTCACTTATGTGACAGGTGCTTAATTACTGAGTCATGTCCCTAACACAGATTTTTGATATCCAATACTTTGACCATAAAGAACAAAAATAATCTATAAATAAAATAAAAATCAAATAAGAGCTGAAGAGGAAATACAAAAGTTGTTATGTAAAACATAAACAAAAACATATCCAAATAACTAGTAATCAAAAAATATATTCTCAGAATCATGAGAATGGATTAACTCACAAAATAGACAAAAACATAGTATAGAGGCTGGGGCACAAGAAAATGAATGCTTTTAGACACTTACAAGAATATAAATCATTTGGGTCACATATACTAAACTAAAAACCCTCAGATGTTATGACCAAGACTTTCCCTTTAGGATTCGTTCTAAAGAAACGTTCATGATGAGCTGACAAATCCCTATGTAAGGCAGTTCATTATGGTACAGGTAAAGCAACAGAATATGTGTCTCACCTCTGACCCATATGTACTGTGGGTATTGAGATTAAAATAAAATAAAATAAAATCTATGCTTACTATCTGGATTGAAAATAAGAGAAACATCTAGATTGTTTAATACTACGATCATATAGGTGCATACATTAACAAAAAAACCACCATATATTTTCAATGGGCACACAAATAAATGTTATTAGGAATAAAGCAGCAAAATGCATGGGAGAAGACTCATATGGCAGGGTGGTGTGTCCCTCTAAGAAGGGGAGTGTGCACAAGGGAGTCTGGGCCTCCCGGGTAATGTTTTCATATGAGCTCAGTGTTCACTGTGGCCACCCAGTGTCTTCTGAATCCACCCTTTATTTCCCCAGTGATCTCCTCAACAAGGATAGTTACTACTTGCCTGGCAAATCAAAGTCTAGTACAGAAGTTGGTGGAACTTAGGGCACATGTGGGCACCCTGCATTTTATCTTGCCAGGGGGCAAGTTCCAAACATTCAAAGTAAGCAAAATGAAGGTCCTATAGCTCACACACCTTAACATCATACTCATGTACCCATGGTGCAGCATGAGAGGGAGAAACCCATAGGGGTTTTGTGAGCAGCAAATGTTGTGGAACAATGGTCTTGTACTTTGTAAAGATTTGTCACTTGTATTTTAATAAAACTCTAATTGGCCAGTAGCCAGGAGGGAAGTATAGGCAGGGCAACAAGAACAGGAAAATTCTGGGAAGAGGAAAGTTCAGTCTGCAGTTGTGACCCAGCAAGATGAGAATGCCTCACTGATAAAGGTACCAAGCCACATGGCTAACACAGACAAGAATTATGGGCTAATATAAGTTACAAGAGTTAATAAGAAGCTTGAGCTAATAAGCCAACCAGTTTATAATTAATATAGTAGACCCCTGTGTGTTTCTTTGGGACAAACGGGCGGGACAGAAACCTCAGACAACAAGAAATCTAATCAGATGTCTGTTGGACTCTACAGGAATCACTGTTAGCCCTTTGACCTCTCTAGGTTTTCCCCTTGCTAATATGATTTTTGCTCTCTTTTCTTCAAACTGGAGAACTGCAGGTTTTGTGGGCTCACCTTGCTTCACGTGTATCTGGAATGTAGGGTTGGGATTAGATATAATGCATGCAATATTGCCCCCCATTTCCTCTTTCAGGAAAAGCTTGGGAGTGAATAGTGGTGACTTTATTCCACTTGTTACAGCTAGTGGTTGTGTAGAGGTGAAGAGCCAGGGAAGCTAAGCATCTTGCAGTTTTTGGGACAAAGAACTGCTTGACTCCAAATGCTTCCTGGAAGACATTAAGTTACAACCTGGAATGGATTACGTAGAAGTTTCTTTCCTTAGTTGACTCCTATTAATAGCATAAGATTTTTTTTTTATTATACTGTTTGGTTCTTGTCAGGCGATAAATTTTGCATCTGTTTTATCTTTTAGACATTAGAAGTTTTGCTTCATGTGGTCCCATTGACTTTTATGTACCACTACCATTACCATTAAAGAAAGACCACTGTGGGACAATGGTCTTTATTCTGTCCATCATATTTTAAATAAACGCTGAATGGCCAGTAGCCAGGCAGGAAGTATAGGCGGGGACAACCAGACAGGAAGTAGAGGCGGGTCAATGAGAACAGGAGAATTCTGGGAAGGAGGAAGCCCATTCCTCTGCAGTCCTGTCCCAACCACAGAAGAAGCAAGATGTGACTGCCTTGCTGAAAAAGGTACTGAGCCATGTGGCTAACATAAACAAGAATAATGGGCTAATGTAAGTTATAAGAGTTAATAAGAAGCCTGAGCTAATGGGCCAATCAGTTTATAGTTAATGTAGACCTCTGTGTGATTTCTTTGGGACTTAACAACTGTGGGAACTGGGCAGGACAGAAAACCTCAGTACACAGAGTACTACAGATCTACTTAATAGCTTTTTATCATTTGACAGTAGTTTAGTGAAGAATCTACTTACTTTTTTTTATAGAGAAATGAACAGTTTTGCCACTTGTATAAACTTATTTGTGAGAGTGAAAACAAGACCATACCTTTTTATTACTCTATTGGTTTTATTCTCTCAGTGAATGGATAAAATGGAGGATAACTGACCCCACTTAGAACTTCTGAAGCTTGCATACTGTGGTTGGGTGAATATTGTTGATAATACCTTTAAAGAGTTTTCCTTAGATATAAACCTGTCAGGAAGAGCTGGAGAGCAATGGTGTCTCCCATGGCATGCCTTGCTCTGCAGAGGGCTACCCTTTCTTTAGCTTTGCTCTTTCTGTTTCGTTCAGATAATCTCACCATGTCATTTCTCTAAGGAGCAGGTACCTGTAGAGTTAGTGAAGGAAGAAGGAGCCTACCCAATCCTCCTAGTTTGCTGTGTGTTGCTGTGATAAATACTGACCAAATTCTCTTTAGGGAAGAAGGCTTTATTACTTCATAAGTTCGAATCCATCATTAATGGAAGTCAGGGGAGGAGCTCAAGCAAGAACCCTGATGGAGGAAGTGAGGCAGAGACCACAGACCACAGAAGAGGAGTGCTGTTTTGCTCTCCCTGGTTCATGCTTGGATTTTTTTTAAAAATTTATTTGTTTTTATTTCATATGTATTGGTCTTTTGCTGAGGAACTGGAGTTATAGACAATTGTGAGCTGTCTTGTGGGTTCTGAGAATTGAACCCAGATCCTCTGGAAGATCAGCCAGTGTACTTAAACACTGAGCCATCTCTCCAGCCTGCTTTCTTATATAACCCTGGACAACCTGTCTAGAGTGATACTGCCCAATGGGTTGGGCCATCCCACATCAATCATGAATCAATGAAATGCTTACTCACTCTCACAGGCCAACTGGATAGAAACAATTACTAACTGGAGTTCCCCCTCACAGGTGTTAAGTTGACAAAAAATAAGCAGCATACATTTTTACAAAGAGGGGGTGAGTTGTGGCATCCCAGAACCCCAACTGAAATGCCCTCCCCACCCAGGGAAGGTGACGTGGTTTCAAGAGTAATATTTTTATGAATGAATTGAGGCTTGACGCATCAAAGAGCTGGAAAATATTTTGTATAAAAGACTGTTTTTAGAGAGAAAGTACTGTAAGAAAAAAGTCTTTGTTACAGAAGATAAACCATATTCTACAGTTGTTTGCCAAGGTATCTGCAGTGTGCCAGAGGACTGTCAGAAAGACGTTTTCAAGAGAGAAGTGTGCTAGGATGACAACACTGACATACAAGGGCACTAGAAAAACTGATATATTAACCCAGGCCCGAGGTCAGGGAAGAGTGATGGTTCTAGCAGGAATAGTGCTCCCTCTCCAGGGTCTTAGGGCTGTGTCTAGCCAGAATGAGGGACCTCTTCATTTAAACTGGATTACTCGGAATGTTTGAAACTAGTCTTTTTGGCTCTCCTTTAGCACACTTTTTTTTTTTTTGAGATAGGGTTTCTGTGTGACAGCACTCATTAGCTGTGCTGGAACTTGATTTGTAGACCAGGCTGGCCTTTAACTCAGAGACCCGCCTGCCTCTGCCTCCCTAGTGCTGGGATTAAAGGCGTGCGCCACTATGTTAGGCATATTGTGCACATTTAACATACAAATGTTGGGGACCACAGCTGTGCATTCCTCAAAGAGCTGTACCCTGGTTGCTAAGCCAATACTTGCTATGTGCAAGATAAGGAACAGATAGGGAGTAAATGGGTGAATCAATAAAATGCACAGGTGGATGCACTTGGGACGTTAGCATCAAACGAACCTGGGGTCAAATCCCTGTTCTACAGATTTGCAATGTCTAGCTCAAGGAAAGAGAGAGAGCCTAGAGTTTCCAAAGGCATAACCAACTATAGCATAGTTAAGAGCTTCTCTGAGAGTGGAGTCCTCAAAGAAAGTCTGTTGAACAAGGTCCTCACTACCTGTAATGTGTGCTGAGTCTCTGCAGGGCCTTGCTCTATTTGTTGATGCTTACAGAAGGTCACTGGCTGCATATGGCCCTGTTATTGACATTTCATTGTCTAGCTGGGGTTTATCTTCCCTAATTTATTTCTTTTACATGATTTAGAACAGCAAGAAGCTAGTTACCTAGACTGTTAGTAAACCAGGCAACTGGGAGTGTTAGATAAGGCAGGAAAGGAAGTGGGTGCTGTGCCATGATTTTATGGATTCCATTCCAGGTAAACATAATAACCTTTAGCAAATATAATAACCACTACCAAATAATGAGGGATTTAATTTAATTTGCTAAATTGCTGCTTGCCTCTCCCTTTTTAACCTAGAACCTTGTGCATGCTAGGCAGATTTTTCACCACTGAACATTGGACTATATCCTGAGTCCTTTTTTCTTTCTTTCTTTCTTTTTATGTTCCATTTTGAGGCATGGTCTTTCTTATCAAGTTGCCCAGGCCCTGAATTTCTGATCATCCTGCCTCGGTCTCTTAGTCAGCTTGGATTACATGCCTTGCCACCAGGTCCAGGCTCCTTTAGTTTTGTGCTTTGAATACTCTTGCTGAAGGAATGACTTTACAGTTCATTACCTGAAAATATAGGCTGGCCTGTTAGTTCAGCGGGTAAAGGTGCCTGCTGCCAAGCCTGGCCAATTCCTGGAATCCACATAGCAGAAGAGAACTAACTTTCAAGTTGTCCTCTGACTTTTATGCATCCTACCCCAGACACATATGGAAAAAAAATCAGTCTGAAAATAGTGTCCTGCAGGTTCAAATACTTTAATAAATATAGTCAACAAACTAGAAAACAGAGTCTCAAACCAAGAACACATGTACAAATCGGAGTGAGCTTTTTTGCTCAAGCAAAAACTTTTTTAAAAAAAAAGATTTATTTATTATGTATTCAGTGTTCTTCCTGCATGTATCCCTGCAGGCCAGAAAAGGACACCAAATATCATTACAGATAGTTGTGAGCACATGTGGTTGCTGGGAACTGAACTCAGGACCTTTGGAAGAGCAGGCAAAGCTCTTAACCACTGAGCCATCTCTCCAGCCCCAGCAAAAACATTTTTAACTTAATCTCCTCCTTCTGCCTTTCATCACATTTAGTTTTCATTTTTATTTTATGTATACAGTTGTATGTGCTTGCATGTATATCTGAACATTATTCATGTACAATATCTGTGTAGTCCAGAAGAGAATGTCAGATCTCCCAGAACTGTAGTTACAGATGATTGTGAGCTGCCACGTGGGTATGAGAAGCGAACCCAGGTCCTCTGGAAGAGTAGCCAGTGCTCTTAGCTTCTGAGACACTGTTCCAGCCTTCATTAGGTTTAGATAAGTGAGGAGTAAATTAAAATTTCTAATCAGAATACTTTAATATCTCAAATGGCAGCAACACAAAACAAAACTACAGATTTACCACTGACTTCACAACTGGGAAGCACAGAATTAGAAGAAGTCCAGAAGCAGATATGTTAAGAACTGACAAGGAAAACGAGAAATGGTTAATGCAGATCTTTTGTGAACATGAATGCTGGAAAGGTCACTCACTTTGGCCAGATGTCTCCTCCAAATCCATAATGCTGATGTCCTTTGCCCATGACACGGGGAGGCTCACATTTTGGCCTGTGTTCTTCAGGAAGAGCAACTGGAATAATGCCACCATATTCCCTTTCAGCACCCCATGGAAGCCTGCATTGTGGCCATGATTCCCGCAGCTCCTGATACCTGTGAGAAATGACAGACCTCTGACACTGCTCGGCTGTATCTTAAATCCCTTTCACATCATTAGCAGTCTAGGTCATGTTTTCAGAATATAGAATTCTAAGATTATGATACACTCTGACTGTTAAACGAATGAGGTTAGCGGTTAGCCCTTCTCACAAATGTATTTATTTTGTAAAAAAAAAAAGATTGAGATGAAATTCACATACCATAGAATTCAACAGTTTTAGTTGACTCACGAGTGTGTATAGCAGCCATCAGAGTCAATTTTATATTTTCATGACCTCAAGAAGAAGCCCTGTGTTCTTTGGCTGTGCTATATTAAGGACCCCACCTTTATTCCACCCCAAGCACCTACTTTCTTTATAGACTTATCTGTTTCTGACACTTCATATAAACAGAACCATATACTATGTAGTCTTATGTTGGTTTCCATCATTCAAAACATAATGCTTTCAAAGTTGATGCTTAATATAGCATGAACCAGGACTTCATTCCTCTAATGGCTGCATAACAGTCTACCAATGGATATTCCATTTTGCTCAACCATTCATCAGTTGGTAAGATATTTGACTCTTATTAATATTGTTGTACTAAATATTAGTATTTTTGAGTACTTGATTTAATTTTCTAGAGAACACTACCAAAGAATGTATTATATAGCTGGATCCTTGAATTTAATTTCTTAGGAATTTGAATTTAATTTCTTAGGAAACTGTTGGGCTATTCTATAGCAGATGATTCATTATACACTCCTGGAAGATTGGTATAAGGGCTTAGCATTTGTCATGTGTGTCTGAAAAAGAATTATAGCCGTTTTGATGGAAGTAAAGGAGTATGTCACTGTAATTTTGTTTTGTATTCTCTTAATGACAACAGTACTTCCTGTTTCTATTTCTTCTTTGGAAAATGTCTATTTGATTTTGTGTTTTTAAATTTTATTTCTTAGTTACAAGTTCTTTTTAAGTTCCAGGAAGAAGTCTTTTATTGGCTGAACTAAGCAAATATGCTCCCCTGTTCTGTACGCTTTCTTCTCACTTATTTGAGAGTATCTTTTGAAATATCAAAGTTTCTAAATTTTTTTTGACAGGGTTTCTCTGTAGCTTTGAAGCCTGTCCTGGAACTAGCTCTTGTAGACCAGGTTGGCCTCGATTCACAGAGATCCACCTACCTCTGCCTCCTGAGTGCTGGGATTAAAGGCGTGCGTCACCACCTCCCGGCCAAAGTTTCTAATTTTGATGAAGTTCAGTTTATTTTTACTTTTGTTAATTAGGATGTACATATAAATATGCAGCAACTCCAAAACCAAAGACTCACTCCTGCTGTCCCTCCATGAGTTTTGTAGTTTTAGGACTTGCTTTTACATCTGTCTCTGAGTCATATGAGTAAATTTTATGTATGGTATAAGGTAAGGGTCAAACTTGCTCCTTTGCATTTGGATGTTCCTGGCACCGTCTGCTGAGCGACTTGGAGCCTTGTGAAGGGACGGTGCTAGTACTGTCAAGTCATTACTTGGTTCCCAACAGTTCAGTGGGGTCCCTAGGTTAGCAAATGCTGTGCAGCAATGGTCCTCTGGAGGGAACTGAGGGACTGAGTTCTCTGTGTGGGTCAATGTGTTGATGAACAGAAACAGCCTAAGTCTCAAGTCAGAGGCTTAAAAGCACTACGCCATACTAAGAATATTTGGATAAGTTTGGGAGATTTGTAAAGACCTGAGTAGAACTTAGTTGATTGCATGAACCACAAAAATGGTTTTGCGTTTCTCTATTTAGAGCTGGTCTCGGGGTCAGGAATTTGCGGGCATAGTGTTAGAGGGCCATGGTGAGAGGAAAGTATGAGAGGAGAGCAGAACAGTCTTCTTTGGGCTCCTCAGTCCTGTGGACTCTTCAGTGAGTATGGGGGGGGGGCAGTCAGAGTCATGGAAGCGTAGCCCAGAGAGGCACGAGCTCCTGGGTACTTCTTCCAGCACAGTACATGCCTTAGAGGACCCCTCCCCAATAGTAACTGCTAAGTACAATGGAGAATTAACACAGGACTGTCTTACAGATGGAACTGAATATCATATAAAAGTGCTAGATAAACAACTACTAAATTATGGACCTACTAACTGTTATGCAACTAGTATTTGATTGGAATACTGCCTTTCATTTATGTATGACTATTCTGTGGCTGCCTTCACAGCAGAACAGAGTATATATGATGAAACTGTAAAGAACAAAATATTTTGTGTGGTTTGTTGCAGACAGCATGTCCTAAGCTCTACACAAACCAGTTTAGGAAAGCTTGGTGACTGTTGCTGTGGGGTCCTGGCAATCAGCTTCCAGATCTTTCCTCTTCTCCCAGCTCTGACTATGATCAACGCACATGGTTTAAGGGACATGACAAGTGAAAAATATTAAACACTTGTGATTAATGACAAGCTAAGCTTTAATTTTTAAGTTTGTAAAGTTATATTTAAATCATAAATGAGTCAATTTCTCAATATCTGGCCCTAGTAAAATACATTGTTCCAGAAGATGAGCCAAAAAATGTTAATCAATCATGTGTACTAGCACCCAGTGAAGTTGCAAAATTGAAATATATATGTATATATTATTATAAGTATGTATATATGTATATTATATATATGTATATATAAAATAAGAGGTAAAGCCTAACTCACCTTTTACCCTTTCAACCCCTTGCAGTCTTTCTCTCTGGCACAGCTGGCAAGGAACTCATGGCAGTTCAACTGCCTTAGTCTACTGAGTGCTGGGATTAACAGCTGGGAACCACCACACCCAGCATGTTTCTTTTTATTTTAGATACTCAAGTCTACTCAACCCTAATCCTGTGGTATTAGTATTCATAACACTGTATAGAAGGAACTGTTGAAATGTAAGTTAAGGTTTTAGGATGAAATAATCATTTCAAATAAAACACCTCTCCTTAACAAAGAGAATAATCATGAAGTTAATTGTTTACTTTGTTTTAGGGAGGGTTATGGATGGACCAAAACCTATTCAAGTCACTGTGAAGAATCTTGAGTATCAATCCCCAAATTAGGGGGCTCAATTTGACTAGTAATGATTGGAAGGAACGGTTACAAGACAGCTCACACAAATCTTAATTTTTTTTAAGATGGCAGAGAACTAATCTCTGTGTGTGTGTGTGTGTTTCAAGAATCAAAAAGCAATAAACCTAGAAGTAAAACGTGAACCTATACTGAAATCCTAATCAATTCTCAAAATGATTCTTTAATTGATATATTTCTTTGACTGATGAGTTACAGAACAAGTAGTCAGCTTACTGGGAAGAGGAGATAGGGCTAGTGATTCTAGGTGCTGTCTCAGTCACAAGTACGCTTATTTAGTGTGTGTGTGAGTGTGTGCATGCATTTGTGTACATGTGTGCACTGGAAATTGAACCTAGAGCCTCATACATGCTAGCAAGAATTCTGCCACTGAACTATTCCTAGTCTCTGAACTTTCAATGGAGAAAATACAATAGCATACAGTGTCTATTAAGTTACTTAACATTCTCAAAGGAGAACAAATGAGGTTATTATAAAACAGTGGCTACTATAATTGCTCTGGAACACCAAAGTGAATAAAGTGAGGCATAGATATAAAGATTAGCTTGTTCCTTGATCACTGGGTAAGGCAGAACCCTATTTCTGGTTCTCTTACTGTTTACAGTGCTTTCTGCAAACCCAGTCTTCCTCAGGTTCTTCTGATGCCCCTCCAACTTAGTATGTCAGAATATGTATAGGTTAAGCCTGGAAATATATATTTTTACGAAGCTTCTCAGGGGATTACTTACTTGGTAGCCCAGGTTGGCTGGGAACTAACTATATAGCCCAGGATGTCCTTAAATTCACAGCAATAATCTTAGTTCAATAGTTCTTCTGTCTTAGCCTCCCAAAGGCTTAAATCACAGGGATAAGCTGATATGATTATCCTTAGGTGATTTTAATGTACTGTCTGACTGCCTTGCCCACTACAAGAAGAACGAAGTAGGCTGGTATAAGGAAGTAATTGTATATTATGATCATAGTTGACACATGAACTCAAAATCTGTCGCACTTGGCACGGGTGTGTGTGCCTTTCTCTATGCTTAGAAAAGTAAGCTTCTGAAAGCTAATATACGCCAAGGACATGGTGGATCTTTACCATCAGGAAGAGTGGCTTCCTGGAAGGCAGGGGCTTTTTGCTTCCTACTGTTCAGTCAGCATTTTACCAGCTGAGCCATCACCTATTCTCTTCTTAGAAACGCGCAAAGCGAGAGCACAGCTACACAAGGCAATTAAAAACAAACTTATTCTTCCTCTCAAAATGATTCCAGTAAGCCAAGCAGAAGAAAGCCAGGCCAGAGAATCCGGCACAGTATCTGAGGTGCAAGGACACAAGGCTCACTGCCATGGCTGTCATGAGCAGCGACAGTGCAGGGCTTACACAGCAACCGTTGTTGGTGACAGATTCCGGGAGTCTTTCTGGGCAGAAGGTGTTGGTGAATACACTACTAGTGGATACCACAATAAACAGATTGATCTCCAAGTGAAGAAGGGACCATTCTAGAATTCTAGAACAGAGCTGGAGGTGTAGTTTAGTGGTAGTTTGCCTAGCAGGCATAAGGTCTCAGTTCAATCACTGCATGTGTGCGCACACACCACACGCACACACATGCGCACACACACACTTCTAGGATGAAAATTTTGATGTCTTTTTTTTTTTTTTTTTTTTTTTTTTTTTTTTAAGACAGGGTTTCTCTGTAGTTTTGGTACTTGCTCTGGAACCCACACTGTACACCACACCAGGCTGGCCTTGAACTCACACAGATCTGCCTGCCTCTGCCTCCCCGAGTGCTGGGATTAAAGGTGTGCGCTACCACCGCCCAGCATCTGTTTTTTTAAAAATAGGATACAGCAATATACTCCAATTTCAACTGGTTAACCATGTAAAGTTTAGTCTTGTTTCATTTTCTTTTCCCTATGATAAATGGGAGGCTGAAGTGCTTGTGTGTTATAAAGTCACTAAGGTAATGAAATCTTTCTTTTGCATTTTCCTGATTTTTGTTTTACCTGTCTTCTGAAGCGGTTGGGCGAGTAGTTATTTCGAGCGGGGTGTGCAGCTGATTAGAGTAAAAGGTGTCTGACAGGATGTCAGCTCCTTCAAGATCCCTGCAGCAGTAGCCCCTGCCGTGAATTACCTCCATGCTTCTCGCATAAATTTAGGCAGTCTGGAGAGTAAACAGATAAATGGAAAATGAGGGTGCATTTGGTTTTGGAAACCGTCTTAGTTATCACTACAATGACTTTGCTTCAGATAGGAAAGGAAACATCGATGCACAAAATTCAGTGGCTTGCTTTCTGCCTGCGAGGGTCAGTGGACTCTGTCAAACCTGTAATCTTCAGCAACTTCTGTAATAAAAATAAACTTCGTGAAAAAAAATAAAAAAAAATAAACTTCGTGGAAATAACTTCAACTGAAGCAAACCCGAAAAGTGGAAATGAACACGTGGAGAACCTGTAAAGAACAAGTCCCCTACAATCCACTTCTTGCCTCAAATTTAACACCATTCAAGATCAGCTGACTTTCTACCGTGGTGGCCTTTCTAAGACGCCGGGAGACTGACTCATTAGCAGGTCAGGGGCCTTTCTCTAAAACGGCAGTTCTCAACCTGTGTTTCACAGGGGTCGCCTAAGACCCTCAAAAACTAGATATTTATGACTCATAGCAGCAGCAACGAAAATAATGTTATGGGGGGGTCATCACAACATGAGGAGCTGTAGTAAAGGGTCGCGGAATTAGGAAGGTTGAGAACCACTGTTCTAAAGGCGTTGCGGATTCTAGACAAGGACTCTTCCGTCGACAGCTAAACCAGGTGGTCCCAGTGGGGGACACTGGGTTCCCCACAGCGCTGGAGCGAAGCCTGCCCCGTGGGAGGACCGGCGAGCCCGCTCAGTGCCACCAGAGGTCGCACGCACCTGAAACATCTGCCCGGGAGCTCCGCCCGACCGCGCCTCCCCTTCTTGTCACTGGAGCTGGCGGGTGTCCGCGGGGCGTGGAATTTCGCGGTCTTCCGCACCTGCGGGCCCCGGGAGCGTGCTGGCAGGTGCGGGGGAAGAAGGCCGGAGGGACTGGGGCTGGCCGGGGGCGGTGTTGAGGCTGCCTGTGACGGCGGCGGTGACCGCGCACCTAGGTAACACATCCTGAGGGTGGGGCGCCCGGAGCGCGGGCCGAGGAGCAGCGGGAAGCTCCCTCGGGGTGTTAGGACGCCCCTCAGGAGGTCCCGGGCCACCAGGATCGGAAGCGGGGGGCCGGAAGTGAGGGGAGAGGGCTTGGCGGCAAAGGGGAAGGTGGGACAGCAGGCTTCTCCGCCCTCGTCCCACCCCCGGCCCTGGGGTCTTAGCGCCTTCAACCTCAGGCTCCGCCTCCAGCCTCAGACCCCGCCCCGGCCTCAGGTCCGCTCCAGCCTCAGACCCCGCCCCGGCCTCAGGCTCCGCACCCAGCCTCTCCCTCTTTGCCTAGAGCTGCGCCGCCTTTTACAGGTTTCAGCCTCGTCCACCGTAGGCTCCGCTTACACGCCTGTCTCTCCACCTTCCCTGGGCCGGGCCTCCTTCAGCCCCTCCCCCTCCGCGCCTCTGCTCCCAAGGCCCCGCCTCTCCCCGCTCCGCCCCCCAGGCCTCAGACGGATTCCAGGCGCCCTCTGGTGGCGTCTGCCTGCCAATCCTCCTTTCCTTCCTGCACCGCGGTCTACTAGGTCTACAACTGTCCTAGAGCTCCGGGTGTACTTTCTCAGTCGGAGCTGAGCAGAAGCTCTGGCCCTGAGGAGGAGAGCCGGGAGGTCTCGGGGTGAGGAACACTGTTATAGTCCATTTGCGGTGTGAGCTGTGCTCTGAGTTCCTCAGAGTTACGGAGAAGCCCGAGGCGCTAGGTGCCCCTTCTCCTAGGGCGGCTCTCCCAGCCCATCTCATAGCTCTGAAGAGTTGCAGAGCTCCTGGGCGCCCGCCTTGCACTCCACCAGAGAACAGGACAGACAGGCTCAAGGCTCAAATTATGGATAGGGTTCTTGTTCTAAACCAACAAGGTGGGGAATTTGGGACGGGAGCAAGTTCTGGTCGATAGAAAAGAGGGGGAAGTTTCTCGACATCAGGGGATTTTAAAAAACATGTATTGTCTTGCTTCAAATCTGTACGCCAGCCGTGTTTGGGTTTTCTCAACGCCGCCATTGCTTTCCGCAGAACTGAGTATTAAAAACGACTTTGTTTTCACCGCGTTTGAATCCATTTTTATTTCTAGCGCTGTCGAGCTCTAAGGTGGGATCCGTGGGATTCTCCGAGCTCAGCCCTGAGCCTCTTCTATTTTCCTGACCATGGGCTGAATGGGATGGTGGAGTGTGGAGACAGTTTATCTGCCTGTCCCAAAGTCCTGGTTCCTCCTGCATTTCCTCAGTTCTGGCTGCAACTTTGACAGGAACTAAAAAAAAACACAAAACAGAAAACAAAATAAACTGGAGTGGTGGTGTGCACACCTGTAATCCCCACACTTAGAAACTGGACCACCAGTCTCAGGAGGTTCAAGGTCAGCTACAGTGACTTTGGTGGTGTGCACACCTGTAATCCCCACACTTAGAAACTGGACCACCAGTCTCAGGAGGTTCAAGGTCAGCTTAGAAGCTGGACCACAGTGACTGAGGCTGACCTGGACTACATTAAGACCCCGTCCAAGAAAGAGAAAGGGGAGGTCAGAATAAAGATGCCAACCAGACTTAGGTTTCCGAGTTTGGGCCTTTGACAAACAACCTGAAAGAAACTGAAGGCAGAAAGGTGACATTTTGGCAGTGGGGACTGAAAATGAGGCAAGAATGGATTCCTCTGGAACTGTAAGCAAGTCCCCAGCTAGATGCTTGCATTCTTAAATCACCTTTGTTGTGATGACTCTGTTAGGAATATTTCCTAAGCAAGCTCCCTGACGACGCAAAAATTCCCAATCAAGCCAAATCAAAACAAGCCAAATTAAGAAATATCCAGGTTTAATGGGAGATCTGCGCTCTCCGGTGGCCCCAAGGGGGAAATGGGAAGCCGCAGAAAAGTGACCCCTGGGGAAGAAGAAAGGGGGACCATGTGTTCTTCTTTTGGGGGATCACTTAAGTACCCTGGGGAGTGGTCCTGACCCCACCCCTAGGGAGGGGTCAGGACTTGGCCTGCTGGGATTTGAAGTCCAGACCAGGCCTGGGGGCTGAGATAGATGCCAGGGACTGGGGCCTAGGCTCCCAACCTAACAGTCTCTTCTCAGCAAGAGCACAGTAGTATGTCCCCCACCCCCACCCCGACATGGAAGACTAGACCCTGCTGGAGATGGGGTGGTGGGTGAGGGAAAAATGGCTTTGACAGTCTCCCATCGGTTTCGTTTTTCGGATGGAACGCTATCCTGATCTTTTAGTATTTTGCAGATCCTCTGCCTAGGACCTCCCACTTAACTCCCTGTCTGCCCACCTCGTTCGATGTCCCCATCTGGATTACTCTTTTCCATTGCTCTTGACAAAACGCCTGCCGGGGTTTCAGAGGGCAGCTCCCACCAGGGAAGACAGTGGCTGGAGATGCTGTCTGAGATGGTGAGAGCCTGAGGCCGCTCATCACACCCCAGGTGGCTCAGCAAGCACAGAACAGGACCCAAAGCAGGCCTGAGTATACTAACCCGCAAGGCCTGACCTGGGTGGTCTACATTTGCCAGCGAGGCCCATGTCCCAAACAGTGCCACCAGCTGAGGATCAAACACTCAGAAACAGAGCCTGTTGAGGACCATTGCACATTTACATCATAACACCAGCCTTCTAGTACTTTCCATGTTCAGTTTCTCTGTGTTGGGCTTTGGTCCATTTAGTCATGGCTTGAGTGCTCCTAGGAAGAAACTGGACCTGATAGAAGAGTGAGGTATATCTGAGGAAGATTCATCGTCGGTCCATGCCTGCGGATGATGCTTCTACTAGAGAAGTTGTGCCAACTCTAGGTTGAATGTATGTAAAATATAATTTTAAAAGGGGAAATAATGCAAGTCGGTTCATGAAAAGAAGCTGGCATATAATTCCCTTTCAAGAATGAAAGAGAAGGTTCATTAGGAGAAAGGGTCTTGAGGTCAGGCTGCAGCCTTGAACTGGGAGAGCATTCGAAAGACTATAGCCGCGTTTGAAATTGATGGACTGAAGTCTCTCTTTAAAACCTGGAGGGAAACCTCATTGAGAGGGAACAAAAACCAGGAGGCAAGAAAACCACCATCCAGAAGATGACTGTGTAGGTGTGGATGCACAGGCCCAGGCCAGAGCAGTCTCCAGAGAAATCCTCAACGAGAGAGATACCCTGCTTCTATAACCTGTCAGGGTAGCTGGACCTTTTATATCATGTGACTTAGTTCAACATCACATATGTGACAGTGACTTCTATAACCTGTCAGGGTAGCTGGGCAATCTGCATCATGTGACTTAGCTCAACATCACACATGTGACAGTAAGCATGGGAGAGTCAGATACTGATTAGGGCCATAAACTAGGAGCTGTAAAAGCACAGCACAGCATGGCACAGCACAGCACGGCATAGCACAACATGGAACGGCACAGCACGGCACAGCACGGCACAGCACAGCACAGCACAACACGGCACGGCACGGCACAGCATGGCATAGCATGGCATAGCACAGCACAACACAGCATGCACAGCACGGCACGGCACAGCACGGCACAGCACAACACGGCACAGCACAACACGGCACAGCCCTGCATAGCACGGCACAGCACAACACAACACAGCATGCACAGCACGGCACGGCACAGCACGGCACAGCACGGCACAGCACAGCACGGCACGGCACAGCATGGCACGGCATGGCATGGCACAGCACAGCACTTTGCTTTCTATTGGGGAATATAATGGCAAGGGTGATGATCTAATCCCCTACTCCCAGGCTGAGGGATTTGTTTCTTAAGAGCAATCATTGTTTTAAAGGGGCAAGCCTCTAACAATATGGCTATAACCTCCAGGTTATAGTATATTTTAATTTAATTTAATTTTAATTCAAATGAGTGTAAAAGGTAGAGAAATGTAATTTTAAAAAATGTATTTATTTTTACGTACACTGGTATTTTGCCCGCAGGTAATGTTTGTGCAAGGGCAGCAGATCCCCTGGAACAAAAGTTCCAGACAGCTATGAGCTGTGGGAATTGAACCTGGTTCCTCTGGAAGAACAGTCAGTGCTCCTAACCGCTGAGCCATCTCTCCAGCCCCTGAGAAATGTAATTAGTTTTACCATTGAGTTTCTCAACTAAAACTTCGAGGAAAGGGACACAGTTTTATCTTCAAAAGAGCCGTTCTTTGGAAATGCCTCTCCTCTGAAAGGCTGTCAGAGACAATATCAGGATTCACTCGACATGTGTGACCAGCACGCTTGATCCCTAACTCTGTGGTTTAACCTGTTTTCCTCAGCCAATAGGTAATGTGTGTGGCCGACACCAGCACAAGTGCCCTGCCTATGGCTAGTCACAGTGACTGATGCTTAGATATGCAGTGACCGCTGATGTCATTACCATCCTCACGCCACCTTTGTGCTTCAGACACTTTGATCCCCTGCTAATTTTCCTATCCCAGCAGTCCTTCACACAGGGAAGGTAAAATTTAGGAAGGGAAAGAAATATGCCTAGAATATTGTATCTGGGTTGACCAAAATTCCGGATCATGATGAGACCATTTATCTTCACTCACAGAGTTCTCAGGACATATATAATAATTTAAAGATTGAATTATAGTCTATAACCTTTCCTTTAAATCTTGTACAGACCTTTAACAAAGTGGCATTTGGAAAACGAATTAAGTTCCAGAGGGAACTTCTTGGCAGGTAAGAATATTTCTTAAATGAAGAAAAACCGGATCTTATTCCTTGCCTAGAAGATGTAAAGCCCCTGCCAGTGCTTTTTAAAAATTTACATTTAAAAGCTGAACTTTCGCACCTCCTTGGTCTCGGGTGTGTGTCTACTCACCAGGAAGACAACTAGTGCGCATGCCTGGTCTGCCTTGAAGATCACTCTGCAAAGGAGTCAACCGCTTTTCCCTCACTAGTGCGCATGCCTAGTCTGCCTTGAAGATCACTGCAAACGAGTCACCGCCTTTCCCTCATTTGTGTCTTTGGAGTATAGTCATCCTCACCGCCATTCCCCTCTCTCATCCGCTCCCTGCTTCCACTGAAGCCTTTCTCCGCCCCATCAAGCCTTACCCTTCTGGAGCACTGGCAACTTGTCAGTGCCTACACCACTGAAGAAAGTGACATCCCCTTTCCCACCCAACCACCAATTGCCAGGAGTCCTTGGGGAGTAGTGTGGTTCATGAGCCCCTTTGAATGACATTTATTTATTTATTTATTTATTTATTTATTTATTTATTTATTATATACAGCGTTCTCTGTCTGCATGTATGTCTGCAGGCCAGAAGACGGCACCAGATCTCATTACAGATGGTTGTGAGCCACCATGTGGTTTCTGGGAATTGAACTCAGGACCTCTGGAAGAGGAGGCAGTGCTCTTAACCTCTGAGCCATCTCTACAGCCTCTTGAATGATTTCTTAATGAGAATATTTTTCTCTTGAGTAGTTGTTTTAGCCCATTTTTGTTATATCTGAATATAACCGACTGGGTAGTTTCTGTTTGTTTGTTTAGTTCTGAGACATCGTCTCTCTTTGTACTTTTGGCTGTCCTGGTGATCTCCTTGTAGTGTCCTAAGACTCAGAGAGGATGTGCTAGACTCAGAGGGACGTTCACCCTCACCTCCTATGATCTGTTAAATGGAGGAGACTATCTACTGGTTTAAAGTTTAAAAGCCCCTAAGACTACCAACCTAGCATTGCATGTGCAGTGTGCTGTGCACACACAGGGAGACCTAAAGACCTAAAGACCTTTTGCTGTAGTGGAGACTGCCCTTTTGGCTTAAGAACTTAAAGTTGGTAACATACAGATGTGAAACATCTTCTGCCCCCCAGTGGTTAAAAGTAATTTTGCAATGTTGACTCCGCATCACTGTTTCAAATTACAAAGGGAAAAGACACAATTATTTCTGAAAGTGTGAAAACTGTGTGATGCATTGCCATAGCTAATTACTTTTGTTGCATATTTTTACAACGGAGGAACAATAAATTCTGCTTTATTAACCACACTGTACCAGTGCCTAGAAATCTGGGCAAGAAGTAAAATCAATTTTGTGATATTTTCCCTTCAGGATTAAAATAATGTTTTTCGATTTCTACAAAGAGAATGCTAATTTGACGTCAATCTAGTTATAATTTAGTTTTATTCCTGATTCGAATAGTGATTTTCCTGTTTGGCTCCTTTCATATTTCAGTTCCTAGATTGAGGATGAGGCTATGGGTAATAATTCTTGCTATTTCCTTAGCTCCATTTAGGATGATAGGCATCACATTCATTGTATGTCGTGAGGGGAGAATGCCAGGAGGCATTCTGTATGGAATGCTCTCAGTGGTTGTCTTTGGCATCTTTTGGGCTAGTTGTTAATGCAGAGTCTCAGAAATCAAGCGCAAAGTTTTTAATTTTAATTGACCTCAACATGAAGCAGATGGGAAGTAATGCAATGAGCCTTTGGGCAGAATGCGGACGGGTTCTCAAGTTCAAGGGAGAGTGTTGTGAAATGGTACACGAGTGATCATGGCTTTCATTTCTTAAGGGAATTGAACTAATCAGACTCATTGTCATGGCCATCCTGAAAGGTCTCCTCATAGCCAACTGCTCCCAGAAAGCTGTGCTCTTCCGGATATTTCCTTGCCAGCCGTGAGCTGGGACCCAGGTCTGCTGAGTATGTCAAGAGCCATGAGTGACTAAAAGGGGAGAGACAATATTGACAACATAGCCTCCTTCAAGACATGCTTAAAGTCAATGAAAGGAAAATATTTAGGTGGAAAGTTCTAACATTTTTGGATGATGGAGGATAATAGAGTCCAGGCCTTTTGAAAGCCATCAACCTTGTTGTTTTCATGGGATGAGTGTTTGTTTGTTTTTAAATTTTTTTTGCATATGCTCATATTGTATCAGCATGCATATAAAAAATAGAATCAGACTCCAGAAAAAGACTAGTGAAATATACTTCATCTATTGAATTGTAAACTTATAGGAGGTTAAGATGCTAAATGTTATGTTATATGGATATTTTTCACAATAAAAATTTATTTCAAAAGTTAAGCAAAATCTTCCCAATTAATTAACTAATTAATTAACTTTGTATACTCTGCCTGCACGTGTGCCTGCAGGCCAGAAGAGGGCACCAGATCTCATTATGGATGGTTGTGAGCCACCATGTGTTTGCTGGGAATTGAACTCAGGACCTCTGGAAGAGCAGCCTTGTGCTTTAAATCTCCGAGCCATCTTTCCAGCCCCCAGAAACTCCCTCAGTTTAAAGAACACAACAGTGAACGAAACATGCACCATCTGATAAGCAGTCCAGGTGCTGCATCAGCTAATAAACGGGAAGTTGGTGTGGACTGGGAATAAGGAAGAGGGAAGGTGCTTGCTGGGTAATCTTTCCTAAAGGAATCCTCCTGAACTTAGAGCTACAGCCGTCCAATGGCCTAAGGACAGATGGTTCCTGAAATGCTGGAGGCTATTACAGGAGGTAACAAGTCAGGTGTTTTTCACTCCACTAAACAAGTTTGTTTGACCCATCTGCTCCGGATGTACTTGATCACATGTGGGCGGGAGGTTCACAGGCAGGAAATACGCCAGGGTGTATGCTTGCCCCTGATCCAGCCTGATGGGAAATAGTTAAGCTGCTGTAAAACTTGATTTGCATCCTGGCCATCCACCTGGCCAGTATCTAATTAAAGCTTGCTACAAATTTGGCTTTTAATCATGATAGTGGTCTTATTGTCTACCAGTGGGATTAATAGCACCAGCTCAGGACTTTTTTTTTCCATACATTTTTGTGTGAGAAGAAAGAAGTTTTTCTTGGTTAGAACAGTATTATTTAGGGTTTCTGTTGCATGATCCTGTATCCAAATTTGACCTGTCTCCAGGGATTTTGGTTGATAGGAAACAGGCTTCCCTGATGAAGGAATTTACACAGACACAGGGACAGAAGCCAAGGTTTTCAAAAGCTAGCTTGCAGCTTGGTTCTCCCACTATGCAGTGTGGTAACTTCCTGTGATAACTTCCAAAGGAGGGGACCATGTGATGTCCCAAGCACATCTTTTAGAAGATTAAAAAAAAAAGCACACAGGACATAGGGGCCAGGATGTTCACTTTCTGGCCTATTCCATTTCCTTGGTCACGGTTAAGTGAGCACCGGTCTTTCATTTTTCTCATGAGAAATTGCCCAGAATCAGGACACTTTTTCATTTTTTTTCTATTTTCTGAGGTCATTGTCATAGTATGATGTATGAAATGTGGTGCTGAGGCCACGCAGAAAAATCACTTCCGTAAAGATCATCGCTGTATCAGATGGGCCCAGGCCCAGCTTTCCATGAAGCCCTCTACGCTAGAAGAAGAATCTGTTGCCATGATTCTTTTTGGGATCAAAATCTCTCCTGATAGGGCTGGAGAGAAGGTGCAGTGGTTATGAGCGCTTGTTCTTGCAGATGGTCTGGCTTCTTCTGATCTCCATGGGTACCAGGGATGCGCATGGCACACATAATACAACCAAAATGCTCATACTTAAAATAAAAAGATCTCTATGAAGTTTCCAAGAACTCTGCACTCTCTAGGAAAATCTGGGCCCTGCTAAGGCATCAGATCAAGTACCCTCCTAGCAACTGTCAGGGCTCCTTCCTAGGAGAGTCCCTCTGCACTGCAGGAGGGCAAAGGTGAAGCCTTCGCTGAAACATCAACATCCAATAGCTGTAAAATTCTCAGCGCAGATAACTAACTGTAAGACGCGGTTGGAAGTTAGTTACACTGAGTCTAGATCCCTCCCTCGTGCAGAGATGAAAAGGAGAACACTTAGGTTTGGTGAAAGTTTTGTTTTTTTTTCCCCCAAGGGAAGTCCCTACCTAGTTTGCTATCAATTCCCCCTACCTGAGCCTTTTCTTCCCTTTGGTGAGAAAATGTGTTTCGTGTGGTTTAGAGATACAAAGACACCAAAAATAAAGGCCTGGGGAGCAGGTAAGAGTCACCTTGAAATCCTGCTTAAGTCGGGAGGGTGAGCTGGGCCTGGCAAGCTGTGGCAAGCTGCAGGCTTCTGGGGGAAAGTGACTTAAGCCCTTCCTACTCAGGGGTCCCCGGAGGAGAAATGGTGTGTGTGGAGTGGGAATCCAGGCTCCAGGACTCTGCCTAGGGCAGCCTGGAAAGACGCATAGAAAAATTATGGTTGAGTATATTTGTAGAGTAAAATGAGATGTTATTGTTTTTTATAAGGTGGAAATAAATCAAGTTAATTAAGCGTGGTGTATGTTTTACTTAGAAAGGCCAAAGAGGGCTGAAGAGTGGTTAAGAGCACTTGCTACTCTTCAAAGCACCCAGGTTTGATTCCCAGCACCTACATGGTGGCTCAAAACAGTAACTCCACTTCCAGGGCATCTGATGTCCTCTTCTGGCCTCTGTCAATGTCAGGCATGCATGTTGTACACAGACATGCATGTAGGCAAAACACCCATATAAAATAAAAAATAACGATAATAGCAGACAAATATTGTGGGATATTTGTACACTGTGTGAAAACGTATGGCTGTGATTGTTGTAATAAAAGCTGAATGGCCAGTAGCTAGAAAATGTTAGGCAGGACTTTGGGGGACAGAGAGGACTCTGGGAAGAAAGCTGGAGTGTCAAAGCAGACATGGAGAGGAGACAGGAAGTGCAAGATGAAAGAGAGGTAATGACACGTGGCAGAACATGGATTAAAAATATGGGTTAATTTAAGTTATAAGAGCTAGTTGAGACAGACCTAAGCTAAAGGCCAAGCTTTCATTAATTAATAATAAGTCTCTAGGTCATTATTTGTGGATTGGCTACCCAAAGATAGTTCGACAAGAAAGCTTGCTACAGACTGACTTTTTTTTTGTTCTTTTTTTCTTCTTTCTTTCTTTTCTTCTTTCTTTCTTTCTTTCTTTCTTTCTTTCTTTCTTCCTTCCTTCCTTCCTTCCTTCCTTCCTTTCTTTCTTTCTTTCTTTCTTTCTTTCTTTTTTCTTCTTTCTTTTTTTCAGTAGCTTTGGATTCTGTCTTGGAACTAGCTTTTGCAGATCAGACTAGCCTCAAACTCACAGAGATCTGCCTGCCTCTGCCTTCGGATCATCCTGGCTCTCAGAGTCCACATGGTGCTGTAGAGCAGGAAGGAGAACCGCAGCCTTG
The DNA here is from genome assembly GCF_014885135.2 of Alexandromys fortis. Taxonomy (NCBI): domain Eukaryota; kingdom Metazoa; phylum Chordata; class Mammalia; order Rodentia; family Cricetidae; genus Alexandromys; species Alexandromys fortis. Next base: position 1,321,531 of record NW_026067970.1, read on the forward strand.
AGTCTCTCAAGCCTCAGTGTTGCTCGTGGGGTCTATGTCTGCGTCTGTGTGTGTGTGGGGGGCGGGGCATTGTAAGACTTCCGGGCAATTCCCTGGGACATGGAAGCGCCATAGAAACCTTTCCTGTTCTACTGTGACCGGTGTATGCACACATTTTTACTGGAAAGTTGCTCAGGCCTTTCTTTCTGGCAACAGGAGGGTACAGGAGAACAAATGAGAAGCCGTAGGAAGAAAGTGAGTGACAGCTAGGCCCCCAGGTCAGCGATTGAAGCAGTGTGGAAGCCTGGTGCTGCTTCCTGAATAATTCACTGGAGAAGCTGCAACCTCACACAGCTGGATGAGCATCTGGCACCCTGGATTCCTTTCACTCTCTGTCCACCCGAACACTCCGGAGAACGGGACAGACTGTTTCCCAGGTTACCATGTTGCCTCCTACACACCGCCACTGGGGTAGTTTCCCATTAAATCAGAGGCTTACATTTTTAAATGAAGTGCTAAGGGATGCATTAGAGGTGAGTTTCTGGATATAGATACAAGGACATTGAACACGTCCCCTATCATGGTCTCCCTTTTATCCAGCTATGATCTCAGGGTTCCTCTGTCCTATAAAATTACACAGAGAGCTAGCTGTCTGGCTTTAAATTCCAGTCTGTCACAGACTCCCTAACAGTGACACGGAGAAATCATTCTAAAACATGTTCACAAGTGATTTGTTACTTGGTCCACTTCCTTGTCAATCATCAATTTTCCCATGTTATCTGTCAGGTGATCCTTCTATTTAATTTTTTAACAAGTGTAACTGTGCACATGATTTTTGTGTGTTTGTCTAATTAGGAAGTTCCCTTGCAGCATGCAGGAAGAATCCCCATGTCGTACAGAGGTATGTGTTTGTACAGGACATATTTTTCCTTTTTCGAGTAGGATTTTCTCCATGTGTGAGAACAGCGAGGGGAGATGCAACCTCCTCTCATCTGTATTGCTGGCAATGCAGCCCAGGCTTGACCTCTGAGGGCACCGGACTGTCTGATGGGGCTCTGCAGACCTGAGGGTATGGACTGCAGAAACAGACCCAAGGAGCTGGGCAGGGGCTCTGCCCAGGGGTGTCCTAGCCAGGCCTCATAGGTTCAGGGGAGAACAGGAGCTGGCAGGGAGCCAAGGCTGATTGTGTCTCTGCACTCTTGGGAAGTTTTCCTTCAAATGAATATAGAAAAGAGCCCCCCCCCTCCCGCAGCTCCACACCCGTAATCTCAGCAGCTGGATGGCTGAGCTGGAGGTGGAGGTGGGTCTTGGAGAGTAATCGTTGGGCTCATCAGGCTTCTACAGACCTAGTGAGACAGAGGCAGGAAGTGCTCAATGCTGGATCGGGGCATGGGGAGGAAGGGACATGCTCATGATTTTATAATGTGTGATCATGTAGGTCAGTTTCTCTCTCATTCTCTTCTTCTCCCTCCCTCAGTGGTTCCCTCCCTCCCTTCCTCTCTCTCCTCCCTCCCTTCCTCCCTTCTCTTCTCCTCCCTTCCTTCCTCACTCTCTTCTTTTCCTTCTCCTTCAACCCTCCTTCCCTCCCTCTCTCTTCTCTCCTTTTCTTCCTCCCTTCCTCCCTCCCTTTCTACTTCCTTCCCTCCCCCCTTGTCTCCCCCTCCTTCTCTTCCTCCTTCCTTCCTTCCTTCTCCTCCCTCCATCCCTCCTTCCCTCCCTCTTTCCCTTCTTCCTTCCCCTCTCTCATTAGACAGAGGCATCTTTATTTGCAATATTGTTTTATTCTGATAAAAGTTACTTCAACTTTACATTACAAATATTTTTGACTTAGTTAATAACCATCAGCATAACCTGTACTGACAGGAAAAACTGGTGCTCTTCCTTGTCAACACCACAGAGCTGCCTAGGCTACAGGTCACAGCTTCATAGCATCTTCAAGGATGGGATCCAGGCTTCCTATTTTTCATGTTTCCCTTCTGCATCTTCTGTTTCCGTGAATGCTTGTCTCCTTAAATACAACAGGAGAGAGTGTTCTCATCTATCAGAGCACTAGCAAGCAAAGTATATAAAGATACGGCCTGTCCTGGGTGTGCAGGTACCCTAGTCTCAGCAGTTGGGAAACAGAGGCAGGAGGATCTTTGTGAGCGTGAGCCCAGTGTGGTCTATAGCCAGTTCCAGACCAGTCAGATCTACAGAGTGAGATGACATTTCAAAGGAGAAAAACATCTTAGGATTACTTAGTTATGCTTTAGCTGTAGTGGGTTGCAATTGAAATGAATGAGATCCTGGTGGATTTTGAATTTGTGATGGGCACTTATCATTGACTTGGCTGTCCAAGTCTATCTCGTATTATAATCCAGGGCTTCAGCAAAAATGGCAGCAATCCTCCATCTCCCAATGACTGAGGCCCCAACCCATGTCTGAGCCCCATTTGTCTGCGTTTTGTTCACCCTCTACCCTCTGCCCTTGCCCCAACCTCTTTCCTTGCTTTTGGTCCTGCAAAAGGGATTCTGGCTCTCTCTGGCTCGCCTTGCTTCAAGGCGTTCACTTACGCTCAGCCTTTAGTTTGGAAATGACCCCTCTCCTCCCCACAGTCTGCACATTCAGAGGCATGGGGTTCTCTCTCATGGATGCACCTCCGTAATGCCGCCCTTAAAACAGTCATTTACTCTCTTCAGTACCAGGGCTTACTAGGGGCAGTCACAGGTCTAGGCCTTAGGAATATGGCAGCAGACAAAATGATAGGATTTATAGAAATGAAAGTCTATCCAAAGTAACTGATCCTAAACATCTAAGTCAGAAGGCAGTAAGTTTCTTGGGAACAGTAGATGAGGTGTACTCTGAAACAGCCCCTCAGACAGAGTCTGCAGCTCCACCTCCTTCAGCCCTTAACAAAAGTCTTGACTTGTACTTCATATCAAAAGACTTTTTTTTTAAAAAAAAATATATATAGTCACTATTAGAAATAACATTTTCTAATCTTATATAGTAACTGACACTCTGGTTTATACATAGTAGATAGCAAATATTTGTTAATTAGTACAAGAATGGTTGTAGGGGGCTGGAGAGGTGGCTCAGAGGTTAAGAGCACTAGCTGCTCTTCCAGAGGTCCTGAGTTCAATTCCCAGCAACCACATGGTGGCTCACAGCCATCTATAATGAGATCTGCTGCCCTCTTCTGGCATGTAAACATACATGGAAGGAATAATAAATAAATCTTAAAAAAAAAGAAAAAAAAAAGAATGGTTGTAGGAGGATTCATTTTTAAAACGAGATGCAGAGCACCTGCCTGGCCAGCATGGCGGTAGCTCCGTGGCAGAGCACCTGCCTGGCATCTGTAAGGCCCACATTCCATCTCCCACACCATCCCGATGTAGTTGGGGGAGGGGGAGGGGGAATCCCTGCACTTGCCCTCTGATGATGGTGTGAGCTGGAACATTGAACAACATGTCAGAGCTTAAATCTGCAATCCTGACGTTGCACGCACTTAGTGTGTGGTTTACAGAGTTGCCAGCCTGATGGCAGCATGTGACCGGTCTTCCTACACCTGTCCTTGAAGAGTTCAGGATGTACAGGTGTTTGCTTACTTGGGTGTTGTCTTTGTCCCTCTGAGAAGCTGGCTTTTTTAGCACTCTGCTGCGACAGTACGGGGTACACATTGCCGGTTCTCTGACCGTGGAGCTGGCCGGCGTTCCAACACTTACCTCGGTTGCTTCCTACCAGGACTCTGGATTTCTTGATGCTGGCAAGTCATGGCGTGGAGCAGCTCACTGGCAGCCAGTGGATGCAGGGATCTCTGTAGCCAGCGACTCAGTGTCTTGGGGATGCTTCGGGCTGTTGTTCTCCCAAACCTTTGGGGCAGGCTGGGAACGTGGTTCAAGATCCCTGCCTCCACGTTGGCCCAAGCCCTGGGGCTTCTCCCCTCTTCCGCGGTCCTCCCAAATCTCAGGGGCAGGTTGGCTGCCGAGTGGGGCACTTTGTTGGCAGGGGCTGGATTCATCTTAATAACATTCTTTGCCCCCAAATCTTTTAGTTCTTGAAAACTGACACTTCTTTCCTTTTCCCCTTTTGGGATTCCTCTAGGCTATAATTAGAAACAGCAATTAAAATAACTTATTATTATTACAAGCCATAGATTAAATCCTAAATTAACTTAAATCCAGACTTTAATCTGTAGACTTGCTGTAGTTGCTGTAGCTATAAACAAAGTTTGTGTTTCTATATGCAGAATTTTTAAATAAATAATTTGTATTACGCTTCTTAAAGCAATCTAGTTTCTCTGTCCCTTGACTATTGTAAGACAACTATAAAATATTAATAAAAATATACATAGTGAGAGCAGCAGTATGTTCAAGCAGCAGGAATATAATGAAGTATTGAAATGAGGCGAACATTGATTTTATTGCAGTTATTTTCTTTCAGGTTTTTGATTCATATTGTTTATGGAATATTTTATACGTTTATATTACGACTTTGGAGAACACTATTCCCTTTACATGCTGTGTGTTTTGCCTCTCTCTTTAAAGGTCAAATGACACACAGAATTGTTTCTAGCCTGGCCAGGGCATGGCTCTAGGCAGTCCCATTGAGTTTCTCTCTCTACTCTGTCATATTCCAAGTTCCACTCTAAAACCATGTTTCAAAAAAACCAGTGACATTTTAATTAGACCACAATTTACATTTTTAGTGACAAGCCCGACTTTGTGCGTGAGTTACTACGTCCAGGAAACCTACTCATTGGGCTCATATAAAGCGCAGTGAATATTTAGTTAGACTTGGTTCGACCTTGAACATTGAACCACATTTAAAAATGTAATAATTACTTTCTGCTTATAATCTGAGTGATAATACTAACCAGAAACTTTGCAGAACATATAAACACCCAGAATAAATATAACTTATAGTTCCCTGATGTAGGGATGGACAGCTTAACTAGATTTAAAGATACCACGGACTTACCAGCTTCTAATTGCTAAGGAGAGAACACAAGTGCTGGGCTTGTCATGCAAGCTTCCAGCGGAAATGCATCCAGATCTTATTTCTAAAGCTCTCTGCTACAAGCATGCATCTTTGAGTCAACTGATATGGATCAATTCACCTTTTCCTTGCTAAGTATCCCGTGCTGGGTACAGGAAGTGTCATTGGAGAGGTCAGGTTGATTGCTATTAAAGTGGCATCATATATTGTCACAGAAAAGCTGAAGTGTGACGGAAAGCCAAAATCAAAAATAAAACAAATCACAAACTTATTTTAGATTCAGGAGAAATAGGGTGTGCATGTACATAGTTTATATTAGTGTGTACGTATAGAATGTCAGTTATATTAGTGTGTATGTATAGAATGTCAGTTACGTTAGTATGTACACACAGAATGTCAGTTACGTTAGTATGTACACACAGAATGTCAGTTATATTAGTGTGTACGTATAGAATGTCAGTTATATTAGTGTGGATGCTTATAATGTTCATTGTATTAGGTAGATTTTAAGACTTACCTGGAGATATCTGTCATCCTTTTCTTGGCTGTGAAAATGGGGCATCATTAATTCATCTGTACAGAAGATGTTTGGTGTTAGTAAGCTTAAAGTGGCTAAAGTCAACAAAATGAATCGTTTTGATGAAATAATTTCCATTTTCTCTAAATCCACAATTGAGTTAGTATGTTCAGCCTGGTGCCTATGAGCCTGTGAGACGGGAACTCACGGTGTTTTTATACTGCAACAGATGAATTCCACACATTGCAAGTAGTAATATTAATTAGAGTGTGTAACTGAAATATGCATGTAAGGAATGTGTCCAATTCATTCTAGGGGGACAGCAGTGTTTGTGTTTGCAGATCCATTGACTTTGAAAAGAATTTTCCTCATTATGAAGGCCCTCCTAATTAGGAAAGATTGGGACAACAGTCATTAGGATTCCCAAAAAACAGGATGTTTTATTTCTCTGAGCTTAAACAAGAAATCTTTTGTTTTTGATGCTTTTGTTAGTTTTTGAGCAATGCTTTAAAAGGAAAAGAGAAAGGATTCCATACACGCTGGCTGTGCTTTGAAAGCATTTGGACAAAAGAGTTAGGTGTAATGTTTTCAAAATGTCAGATAAAATTAAGAATGTGAAAAAAGTTGTAAGCCACATAGTACCCCAATAAAATGCCATGAATTAATTATTTTTGTTAAATGTTGTTCCGTTATCACAAAGTTTCAAGAGTAAATGTCAGCTGTCAGGAGGATGAGCAGCAGAGAAAATGTTCAGTAGGCGTTCCGGGAGGCGGTTCGGCCACTTTGGGATTTGCCCTTACAACAGCCCTAAGGGTCTAATTTGGCAATTGTGTATAAATCACCAGGATTTTATTTCTGTAAAGACTCCACATCCTACCTTCCTGCTCACAGTCCGTAAGGTAAAGCATCTAGCAAGGGGATGAGATAGTCACACACGTGCCCTGTTTGTTGCTCCCAGGGCCCATATTATTTAGGTAATCTCACTTTGCCGCAGGCATACTGACATCCCGGCATTAAGAGAGCATTTATAGAAATAAATGTGTATTTGCTGAAATGCCACAGAGAGTCCCTTTTGGAATAGCTGACTGGTATTCTGAAAGACTTGCCTTATCACAAGACCCGCTGCTCCAGAGAGGCCAGTACGGGTCTTGTCAGCCCTTCTGTCCTTCTGAGAGAACTAGACCTCACGTGGAGATCTGTCCACTTCCAGACAGAGACACTTTGCGCTCTCTCTCTCTCTCTCTCTCTCTCTCTCTCTCTCTCTCTCTCTCTCTCTCTCTCTCTCTCTCTCTCCCTCCCCCCCCTCTTCCTCTAACCTCTGTACATAACTTGAGGCCAGGGGACGGAAGAAGTGAAGACCTTTCTCTGTCTTGAGGGATAACAGCAAGCCAGGAAGTTGGAAAGCATCAGGAGGTAAACTGGCCTTAATACCACACTCTCCTGTGACCTCCCGAGGCAGTTGACTTTGCCGGCTTCATTTGTTTTGGTCTGTGGTAGCCAAGAGTCCCCACACTAGGAGGCAATTAATTCAATTCATAGTCTTGTGTTAATTTTGTAATGCTGTTATTGGATTATTTGAGTTTAATTTCCCTTAGGATTTAATATACTTCTCTTCCAAATTGTTCTTTTGTAAACTGCTGATGGAACTTCCCTTTTTGTGGTCAGGAGATCCAAACTTTTGAGAAATGGATGAAGCAAGGGACAGATTTATTTTTGTTTTTTATTTTTTTTTGACCAAGTTCACACCCTGGAAAAAGTGGACGGCACCACCCCGCGTCTCTAAAATTTGGTTTGTGTCTAGTCCTTTTCAAAGAGTGTGGCACTTCTGAGCAGGCCATCAATTTTAGTGGTGTTGAGGGTATTGCTCCATCAGTTGAGGTTATTCTAGTTGACATCTAGAGGGGCCCCTATGACTAACTACCTTCCACTCCACCAGGTCAGGTCTCCATGTTTGGAATACAATTAGAATAATCCTATTAAAATGGAAGTTGGCTGTTTTCCACCACCTTGTTTTTGGCTTAGCAATGGGAAGTTTAACAAATAGAGGACCACACTGTAGGACATACACAGCAGGAGACCGCCGTCGGCCTCCGTGAAATATGCTGCTGCAAGCCTGCATATGGATTTAGAAGTCTGGGACTTCTCAGTGAACTATCCAGACACACAAGGTGCATTCGTTTCCTGCTGGCTTGTGCTATTCACGTGCATGCTTTGCTTTTAAGTTCTATTTAAAGATTAAAACAATTTTGTGTGTGTGCGCTCATGCCGTGGCTCATGTGTCAGAGGACACCTCGGCTGCTGTCAGTTTTTTGCTCTTCCCGTCTAGGTCCTGGGGACCCCACTCCTTCACCCACTGACCCATTCGCCCACCCCAGATGTTTAATTTTAAAGGGGAAAGGGCATACACTAGAGGCGAAACAGACTATCTAGGGAGAAAGCAAACGGCCCAGGATCCAGGTCATACTGGAGAAGCTATGGATGACAGAGAAATTTGCCACTGGCTCCAGGTCAGTGCTGGTCCATGCCACAGGCCTGAGACAGTCTCAGTCCAGGTGAAACCTGGGCTCTGTGTGACACTCCACCATGGTGTCCCTCACAGGCACCAAAGGCAGCCATGTACGAGAGAACAAAGAAGCAAGTGACCGTGAAGCCAGAGTCCTTTCTAGCACAGTGTGCCTCCTTCAGGAGAGAGATGCTTACTCCTTACTGGGTCGGCTCCACGGCCTTACGTCACGTGCTGAAAGATGGTTTGGAGCTGAGACACCATCAGTAACTTAGACATTTACTACCACTGATCCAGTTATCTACGCCAGACTCTCCCGTGACATCCCTGGCTAGCCCCTCCCATCAGCTCCCACAATGCACTCTAAAGCTCATTATGTTGGTTCTGGATTTGAACATTATACTCGATAGTAGACGATATTTTTAAATATTCATCATATGTCATAAACCGTTCTAAGTATTTTTTGAAGTTACTAACTTTCTCAATAATTTCACCAGCACGAACTGAGGGTTTTTTTTTTTTTTTTCTGTCCTGTGGGAACAGCTAAGGTTCAGAAAGGGACATGGAGTTATTTATCTGGGTGTCAGAACTAGGACTGGAACTCAGGTGTGGACACTCACTGATTATTCTACTGAGGTCTGGTCTCTTCTAATGGCTTAAGAGGTTTTAAGTTTGCTAATATTTCTCCGTTTCCATCACAGCCACTGTTTCCTCTTGCCTAGAATATTTACTTGCTTACGTGCAAGTGTGTGCTGGTGACAACAGAGGCCAGAGGAATGATCAGATCCTCAGGAACCGGAGTTAGACAGTTATGAGTCACCGTGTAAGTTTTAGGAACGGAACCTGGGGCCCTGCAAGGGCAGCCAGTGCTCTTCCTCACTGAGCTGTATTTCCAGCCCCTCCCTTTTTTCTTCTTTGTTACTTTCCCCACAATGCAATCATTTATGACCTTCCTAACACCTTCCAATGGCTCCCCATTTATCCCTGGATCACTCAGAAAACCCACCCTTTATAACCTGCCTTCTGCTTGTTTCTCTAGCTTAACTCTTCCCCATCTCTGCTTGTACGAACCTTTTCCCTCCAAATGGTTGTGCTTCCTCTTGCCCCCAGCCCTGGGGACAGAGTCTCTGTCTACTTGTTTGTCTCTATCTTACACATAGTAAGTGTTTGGGTCTCAGGGGAGCCATCACATGCTGTGAAAAGTCCCTCTTGGTGTGCAGCTTCAAGTGACAGCTCATTTTTCTTCCCTTACCTCTGCTTGTACCAGTCTCTCTTGCCGCCATCTCCGCACCCCCAACGTTCTGTAGAGCAGAGTAGGAACGGGCAAGTGAGGGTCAGAGCGTATTGTCTATTGCAAGGATACTCAGAAACATTTTATTTAGAAAGGAATGAATAAGTTTTCATTAGTATGGAAAGCAGGTGTTAAATCTGGAGTGGTCTGTCTACCAGCTTTGGCCATTTGTTCAGAGATTCCTCTTGACGATGAAAGAGGAAGCTCTTTACTAGAGCTTGACTTTGCGGCTTTTCTTGAAACTGGAACGTGTTAATATTCTCCTGTTAGACTGTAAGACTCTCAGACTCATGCTTAGCTCATATTGGGATTCTTCCTGTTCAATCACATATGGATGAGTGCTGGGGGAGGGGGGGTCACTGAACCCAGTGCATTCTAGGCAAATGCTCTGCCACTTGGCCGGACCTCCAGCCCTTTAGGCTTGTTCTGTTCGCCTGGAGAAGACCAGTGGGCTCCAAAGGATCTTGCAGAATTTATGGGACTCTATTGTTTTCAAAGGAAAAGGCACTGCCCAGCCCCAGGGAGGGCTTCCTGACAGTGCTTCAGGCTCTCCCAGGGAGCAGCAGACTGGGGTACAAGGCTCTTTGCTTATGATCTCTCTATACCCATTAGACACTTCCTGCTCTCTGGCAAGTAATAGTCCTGGGGAAAGATGATTTCTACCAATGAGGAATGGAAGTCACCCAGCTTTAAAAGGTGCTGATCTATCCGGGCTTCTGGTAAAGTACTTAAAGAGATTGTTCATGTGCCAGGGGCTGCACATATTTTACAACCTATGCCGAAGGGGCTTCTCACTTAACTCATGGGGTGCATGCTCCCTGAAGCTGTGGGAGAGGTCTACTAGGGTGGCCAATTTTAATGTCTAAAGGAACCTGGTTATGACACCCGGTTTCTCACTCCCAACCCAGCCATCCAGTTCTGGGCCACTTGCCCTTTTCTAAAGCTTACTTCTCCCCACCTAAGCTCAGTCCAGCTGCTGAGCTACACAGAAGAACTATGGGCATTAGACTCTTACGTTGTGTTTCATGTTTCTAAAGTATTTTACAACCATCTGTTAACTTTTGGCCCCTTTAGAGTGGGATGGGAGGTGGTATTATAGTATAATTAATTTCACTATTATGAGTGGCAGAGAGAAGAAATAATACCTGTCTTTGTTCCAAGTAAACGCACCATATACAAGCTATATATAATTATTATTTAAAAAATTTAATGATAGTTCCTTTGCTTTGAGATTTATGAGTTTCTTGTTATAACGAACTTGTCACGTTTTGATTGCAAGACTGTATTTGCGTCCCAGCCTTCTCGGTGACAGGTGACAATGCCCGGGAAGGTGCTGGGGCAAATGCGAGACAACGATTATTTCTCCACGTGCAGTGAGCGATGTCAGAATTCAACTCTAGTGAAGTAACTTAAAGAATCAATTTGCACAATGCAAGAATAGACATCAAATATTTATAAAAATTAATTCACATGATTTATTCTAGGAGGGTGAATAACTGGCTGAATCCCCATGTTGGAAGAAGATTCTCTCTCTCTCTCTCTCTCTCTCTCTCTCCCTCTCTCCCTCTTTCTCTCTCTTTTTTTTTTTTTTTAGCAATATATTGAATAAACCTCCAGTATTAGGTCTTTTTTTTTTCAGTATTAGGTCTTACAAGTAGTGGAACTTTAAAAATGTAAAACAGTTTGCAGGGCTGATTAGGACATAACCTTCACAGCTCTCTTATTTGAGCTTTTACATTTTTTCAATGCTTCGTTTTATTGGCATTTTTTCCCTCTTGGGAAGAATGTGTGATTTTTACTGGCTTGGCATGGGGTTCTTGTACCTCTTGCCAAAGACTCAAGAAAATTCAGGGTTTTTACATGAGGGACAAAGACCAGATGCTTAGTTAAAATAACATAGCATTACACAAATGTAGGAAATAGAAATTGTACTAGAATTATTTTTGGCCTATTTTGCTTTTGATATATTAAAAAAAAATAAGCAAGCAGCCTTCTCCATATTCCAATTTGGGCAGGATAATGTAACTTAATATTTCTTGTGTATTTGTGTATCTCTGTGTGTGTGTGTGTGTGTGTGTGTGTGTGTGTGTGTGTGCATTTACAAGCCACAGTGTATGTGTGGAGGTCAGAGGCCAACTTCCAAGAGTTGATTCTCCCCTCCCTGCTAGAGTTCTGGGGCTCAAACTGAGGTGCTCAGGCTAGCCAAGCGGGCACTTCTATCCACTGAACCATGTTGCTTGCTCTTAATCAAAGTTAGTGTGTGCCTTTCCAACATTTTGTCTTATTTATTCTTTTGGCCTTTAGAAGTGTTCTGCTCTAAATGTAGACTGTGCTGTTAAAGCAATTATTTGCTTTAATAACAAATCTGGGCTTTGAATAGTATCAGAAAGACCTAGCCTATGCCTTAGGGTATCCTTTCTCATTGCCTTAGCCAGGCTGTCTCTGGGAAGAGAATTTGTAGCTTAAACCTACATTGATGTGAGCTGCGAGGACCTCTGCAAGCACAGCTGGCTTCTCACCTCAAGCAGACATGCACGTAAGGGCAGATGTGTAGCTAATTTGAAGATCACGACTAACGTGGATCTCATATATTCGCTTTCATCTGGATGACATGTTAAGACATGCATGTGACTGGATTTTTCTTGGCAGTAGGTGTCCTATTGATCCTATACTTCTGGTGTTGTTGGTAGGAGCTTCTGTAGAGGTCCTCAGTAGCCATGCTTGCTCGGCTCTGTCAGAGGCTGATCCAGCTTTGACCACTCTTGGGTCAATACTTGATACTTTGACTCATTTTTCTTCTACCAGGTCTTTGGTTTTGGTAATCCCACCGCTTCTTTGCTCTGCCTGTGAGATCCTGTGGAAACCTCACATGCAGCAGCCTCTTCAGTCACTTGGGTCATAGTGACTAGACTCCAACATTGAAGAAGCTATTCCAACTCCCTTTAATGTTGGTCTTTTAAGATGAGGCCATGATGTACCCGAGAACCACAACATGATAGATCTGTTGGTTGAAAGTCTGGCAATTCCATGAAAAATAAGATGCCATTTTCAGACAAATAAAAGAGCAAAACCCTAGAAAAATCCTTCAACCAAATTGTCACTATTGATTTTGGATGTACACTTAGTACATCTAAAGTGTACTGTGACTTTGGGCATAATTTTAATTAAAAGAGATTTTTCTGACAATCTTCCGGATCTAGCCTGAAAGGTTTTGTATTAACTGAGGTTAAATGAACTAAGGAAATATTAATGTAATGATCATTAAAAACCTAATGGGTTTAATTCCATACTGGGGTTTAAAACTTCCCAGGTTTTAGATTGGCAAGTTCAAGAGAGCGGCTATTTCCCATTTGAGAGGGTATAATCAGAAGAAAATAGATAAACTCGGGAAAGGTTTTAGTTTAAGCATCTTTAGATGCACAGCCAGCTCTGTGGACAGGAATCTCTTACAAACCCAGATGTGTATGACTCAGAGTGTCTTCAGAATGGCGGGCCTTGGCAGATGAGCCACGCTACACAGAACCCTCTCTTATTGGCAGAGACAGCCAGTGACCTATGGTCTGGGAGCATCCAAAGTGATGTGGATGCTAAGTGAACCATCCGTCCATGCTTCATCTTCCAACCTCTCTATTAAGAGCAGTTGGAGCCCTTCCTATGTTGTCACAGACTTCAGGTTGATTTGCTTATGCTCATCCCTTCAAAGGCCTTTCACATATAATTTATTCTACTCCAGGGAAACTAGGATGAAGGCCAGGCGGGATGGGGTGAGAAAGGATGGGAAAAGAAATTACCATAGGCTCATGTTGGATCTTCTGTCTTGTTAAGCAGTTTGCAATTCTTACAAATGCTTTGTGGTTAAAAGTTTCTTATCGGCACAGCCGTGGAATGAAGCTCTCCTTTTCCTGATGGTTTATTCGGGTCTCCTGGGTTACATGTGAACAAAAATTTCAGGCAAAACAAAGAGTTTATTATAAGGACCCTGGGGTGCCTTATGAATGGGATTGGGGCCTGTAGAACACCTGGAGCCAAGGACTCAAATCACCATCAGGCCTTTCTCTTGAGTTCCCATTTATACCCAACATCTGTTTTGTTATCTTCTCTGACTACTTTCCAAATTAAAGAAAATTACCTATGCATTTTCAACACTTTCCAAATTTACATGGCCTCAATTTTGTCCACCCTGTGAAAAACTGCCTTCCTTTTCTCGGTTCCAGATTCAAGGTATCAAGGAAGGACTCTTATTTGCCCGGTGTAGAGAAGGTATCCAATTCTGAATCAGCTTGTGACTAGGTGGGGTCACAGTGCACTGACATAGGCGGCCCCATGTAAGGCTGTGGGAGGAGTGCGGTGGGTGGCAGTGTTGGAGGGCTGTAAGACAGGATGCAAGTCTCTTAGATGGTGGTCAAGTCAAAGATGGATTCTTCTCCCCGACTGCCCTTCTCCAGGCAGAGAAAAACAATTCCCCTCACTGTCTCAGTTATGAGAGTGGCAGAGGCAGAATCAGGCATTCCCTGCTGGGGTGATGTTCCTTTGTTTCTCCATGAAGGTGCTGGGACAGTCCTCTAGCCCAGCTGGGTGGTGGAGGTAGGCGGTACTTCTGCTGGGCAATTTGGGTCTTTGTTTCAGCAAGCAGGTGTTCTTGTGTGATAGTTTTGTAGCTCACAGGGGGATTTGTTGGTAAAAACAAAACAAAACAAAATTTTAGATCTTTCTTCCCCGGGGGTGGTTGAGGCACAATTCCCAGCTCTTTCTCCGTTTATCCATCAAAGCAGAGCCAATGGTGGGAGCCTCTAAGATTCCCTTTCTCTCTTGGCAGGTGGAAGTCCTGGCTCAGGTGTTTCTCTCTGGCATTTGGAGGTGCTCCTGTTTCCAGCATTGTGTTCTCACCAGACATGAAACACAGTCCCAAGGATTTTAAAACCAGATGGTTTGAGCCCTAAATGGTCTTAACTCTTTTCTGCATGGGCCTCTTTCTGAAATGTTTGAAACCCTTCATTTTGCAATGGTGATACTGACTTCCCTTATTTTTTCCTATTGAGCCTATCCAGGTCAAGGAGTTTAAGGAAACACACCAGAGTGAAACCTTGCTTTTTGAGCAGAAAGTTACATTTTCTACTAAGTTGGCGAACTTGACCTTCTGTGTCCCACACTTGTGTAGTCTTCCTCAGAGACACTGTTTGTGTATAGTAAACCGTGTGGAGATCACAAAGGAGTGTTTGTTTTGGAGATAGTAAAAATAAGACTCTTGTGTGTAATTCCACATGGAAGCGTATACATGCTCTTTGCTAGTTAGCTTTATTGCGCTTTGTCAGTTTTTGACAGCATTTACCCTAACTAAGAAGTAGCAATAATGGTATATTCTAATTCAGTCTTGCATGCATATCTGTCTGCACTAAAATATTTGCTTCCAGTGACAGAAAGTATTTTAGAAGTGTTCATTAGAACAATTTGATAACTGTGTATCCATTATTAATAACCCAAGACAAGGAATTACATGTTACATGACTCATGTGACCAATAAGGAAGACACTATTTCCATAATTATAAAGAATTCATATCACATCCATTTTACTGTTCTCTATCATTTGACCCATTTATGGCTCATTTTGAAAGAGTGAAATTTAAAAATTTATTAAGTTTTTTGAATGAAAAATCTGTCAGGTAATTTCTCCCTGACTATCTAGCAGTAGAGGCTCAACCAGGCTCTTTAGATCACTTCTAAGAAACTGACAAAGAAAGTTTGGGGGCGCTCTGGGCCAGACCTTCTCCTTCAGGAGGGAGCCTGGGCTACAGGGTGCATGTTTGTCTCTGTTGACCACATTCTGGAATGAAACAGAGCCACGAGGTGGAGGGTAGCCACTTAGTGTCCACCTGCTGCCTGTCCAGTGGCCCCGCCAGCTTCTCCACGGCCCATCTGGAGAGGACATTAGGTCGTTCTCGGCATAGCTGACTGGTTCTCAGCCCAGTAAGCTCTGCATAAATACGGGTTCTTGGCTGTGCTGCTGCTACGGTGATTATGCGCGCAATCGTTTAGGGATAATGAATGTGGCCATGGGTGGTGGGAGGAAGAGGCAGGCTGCGTGTAGGCTGCAAGACTGGTGGATCGTGTGCCAGGAAGCAAATTACTGAATGATTCCTGACCTATTCTTTTCTCACACCTAAGCCTCAAATGTGTGGAATCGGGAGAGTCTCCAATTATTTTTGCGTCCGAGAACCTGGGCAACAGGGTGTTTTGTGCGTGGTAGTCAGTACCTGCAGGCTCTGCCTCTGTCTCCTTTTATTGCGCTGCATCACCCCCTCTTTCTCCTCTGGGTATGCCTGTGAGCAGCAGTTGCTGGAGTGATTTTGATGAAATGTGACATTTGTAGACTGTGGCCACCGACCAAAGAATCTGAGCTATGGAATCCAATGTTTTACGAGCTACAAAATAAAAGCTGGCCAGCATTTATTGCTTGTTCGAACTGCTTGAGCCAAGTTTCCTAAGCCCACAGAGCCCGCTCCTTAGCGCTGCTAATTTTACTATCAGCAAACAAGAGGGAAAAGGGGAGATGACATCAAACAGCCAGACCATGGCCTTTCTGAGGGTGATACGGCATGGCAATCTGAAGGGAGGGTGAGCTTCTTGTTTCATCAGATCAAGAAAATGAACTATTATGGAGAAAAGGTAGAACGGAGAGAAAGTTGTAAGCAGAGACTATTCACTGGCAATGATTTACATATTAAGGTAGTCACTCGGCCATGTTAGAAACTCTCTCGGGAAATGTCCAAAATGATGGATAGAACTTTAATATTAATAGACGATTCATCATGATAATGTAAGTCATAGCTCTAAATCTCCCATCATCAATGGACTAGTTCTTTGCTAGCCTATTATGCAGGTAGCACATGTTTTAAATAGCACTGTGTAATAGTTCTGAAGCCGTCCTTTGTCTGTAATTTGGGAGTTCTGTTCAGAGCGGCAGTGACGAGCTGACTCATTGATCTTTCCTGTGCTGTCTGGGTGATCTGCATTTCTCCCCTTACTTTTGATTAATATTTAGTGATTCTCAAAATATGCTCAAATAGTCCCCTTTTACAATTATAAAAGAAGTTTTACTCAGCACATAATAATTTATATTCACGAGGTGACTCTGAGGGGGATGAATTGGTTATTAATTTATTTGTTGGTTAGTCTATAAAGAAGATGATCATTTCCAAGTTCCTACTTGATACAATAATTTGCTACTTAATCAGAAATCATAGGCAGGTGCATGACTCCCTTATCTTAGTCTGAGTTTTCTAGTCTTGGCATCTTGGATATGGACAGAGTGATGATGTAGTCTCAGGGGCCCTTTTGCAATAACTATGGTGGTATAAGTAAACATCGGATGGGGAGACTTGTATCTTACTTTCTTCAAGAGAGGCTCCAGCATCCATTAGTAAGATCATAATCAAGGCTTCCTGTCTTAGTCTAAGACACACGTGAACATAGGTCTACAAATGCAGACCACACACACACACACACACACACACACACACACACACACACACGGCACACGGCACACAGCAGTAGGTATATACTCAGGAAAATAGACCCTCAAAGTATGTCAAGAAAGTAGAGGGTTTCTTTAAGCCCATAAATCACTTCATAATGTTGTATTTCTCTTTGTTAGGTAATTCTGTGTGTTCTAATTCTATTCCATTTCTATGTCCATGAGCGTCTACTACAAACTTTAGATGCACCAGTTCATATATTTTGTTGACTCAAATTTTGTGAGATGTAAGGGTCCTATTACATCTGTTTGTCAAGAAGGCTCCAGAAGTACCCAAAGCAGCGCAGACATTGCATTACTCTGGATCGTCCACTATAACTAGATGATAGGACTGTTGAGAACACCATTCACTTTAGTGGTAGGACATAGAGAAATCAGTCTGGAACTGACCAGGAAACTTCCTGTTGGCTATCTTTCATAGTGTTGGCAGGTGCTATGTAGGCTCTTGGAGGAGAAAAGACATCTGCCCATTTTATCCAACCCTGGGCTCTGCATGTTATAAAACTGACCTGCCGGGTAAGATATGCCCACTTGTGCAATAGTGGCATGATCACTATGGGGTAACCAACCACTCTTTGACTGAGGCCTGTAGCATAGGAATTAATTGATTCCTGGCACTGCAAACCTCATAAAAACTCATGGCTATGGAGGTCATAGACCCTAGGAGAGAATCTAGTTGTTTTGATAAATGGTCATGTTGTTGAACTGCCTTCTAAATTTATAGTTTGCTACACATAGGTTATGTTTCATTTAAACTTCTTTTTGTAATAGGTAGTGGTTAATGCAGAGACACATATATGGTCAAAACACTGAGAGTAAGTGATCTTGAATGCTCATTGTGGAACATTGTACTCGTAGAGTGAACATTTTGGAAGAGGATCAGAAAACTATGTAAGAGCAGGGAGGTGGGGAGAAAGGCTGTGAAATGTGACAAGGATGTTGCAGACGTGTGCTCACACCAGCTGTGGTTATCTGCGCAAGGCCTATACAAAATCAAGCCAGTTAGAACTCCAGCATGGATGAAAGAGGGGCCCTTGAGGAACTACTGCTAGCTGAGGAGCTGTTGACAGTTGATGGCAGCTGGTGGAGAGAGAACTACTTTTTCTCAAGGGGGATGTGGTTGCTGATGGGTGCCTCTGCCCCAGTGGATGGCCCCATACCCATGCCCATATGGGCACCATTAATGGGACTCAGTGGGTTATTTAAATAAAAACAGAAGAAAGAAAAGACATGAAATTCGAAGGGAGAGATGATGCTGGGAGAGCCTAGGGGGTGCTGAAGAGCCTAGTGGGGAGTGAAGAGTGGGATGTGAGGATTGAGGATTATCAAGATACATTGGACACATGAATGAAATTTTCAAAGAAAAATGGTGTAAAATTCAGCATTTCTTAAATTTGAAAAAACATCGGTGACACTCTGTTTTGTTGTTGTCATTGAATGGTGGCACATGTCTTTAATCCTAAGACTTAGGAGGCTGATGAATTTGAGACTGGCCTGGCATATGTACAGTGAGTTCCAGGCCTGCAAGACTATATAGTAAGACTCCCATGTGGTCAGAATTTTCTTTGGGTCTTCAGCTCACAAACAATGACATAGAAACTTAATTATAAAAGCTTGGCCTATAGCTTAGGCTTGTTTTTAACTAGCTCTTATAACTTAAATTACCTCATCTATGTTAATCTGCATTCTATCACACAGCACTACCTCTCTTCCATCCTGCACCTCCTGTTTCCTCTCTGTGTCTCTTCGGGTCTCTCTGATGTGCCTAGATTCCCCCTTCTCCTCTCTCTGCTGGAAGTCCCACCTATACCTCCGGCCTAGCTATTGGCCATCCAGCTTTTTATTACACCAATCACAGCAATACACCTTCACACAATGTAGAAATATCCCATAACTCTCCCATCTCAAAACATTTTCTTCTTTTTAGGTTCGGTCTATAAACTATTGAAAAGTATTAGCCTAATGGTTAAATTTGAGTGAATTTATAGACTTGACTTCTTTTTTAGAGTATTTGATTTTTTTTTAAAAAATCAGATTACATTTATTTATTTATTTATTTATTGTGTGTGTGTGTGTGTGTGTGTATGTGTGTTTAGGTCAGAGGGCAACTTGTGGGAGTCAGTTATCTCCTTCCACTAAGTGGTTTTGAAGACTTAAGTTTTGGTGGCAGGTGATTTACACACTGAGCCATCTTGTCAGTGCTTTTGTTTGGTTGGGGGTAAAATCTTTGCTTATTTCAGATCATGTTTATTCTTATATTTTCACTATATTCAGACCGTGAAATAAGCATAAATATATATATATATATATACACATATACATATGTATATGTAAAAATCTTCAACTTCCTTTGTTTTATGGAGAATATTTTTATTGTATGTGACCTACAAAGTATACATGGTTTATTGAAAGAACTTAAAACTCCTTGTTAACTAATTGAAGGAAGGAATGAGCGAGTAAGTGGGTCTGCGACCTTAAGCAGGAAGATTATCTTTGCAGTGCATGTTGATATGTAATGAACAAACCCTTTCAAGTTAAGTACTTCTTCCTTCAGAGTGACTAATTTCCATAGGGTTGATTGAATTGAGATGGACTTGATGGCAAAGGGTTAATCATTTACACTGCCAAAAGGTCAAGATTGGCTGTTCTTCTGTCTATTTCCTCCTGGACAGGAATGAGTGGTGTGTGTGTGTGTGTGTGTGTGTGTGTGTGTGTAGCACCCAGTCATAACACACACATTTCTCTTATCTATATTTACTCAGAACATATTCCTCCCATCTCCAACTGCTGAGTGAAAACATGGAATTTATATACCCTTTTTGCCTTTCATTAGAAAATCTCGTATTGTAGAATTATAAGCTTGACTATGTTGTGCTTTTAACTCTTTAATTTATAATTCTTTTTTTTCCTGATACACTTTAGGTCAGGGCTTTTATTGTGGTCTGGGTATTTGTTCTTTCCTTCCATTCTCTTTTCTTTCTCCCCCTTCCTAAATCTTTTCCCTTTTTAATCTTTCAGATTTTTAGAAGAAGTACTAGAATAAAGGTGACAATGTCCCTGGCCTGTTGCACTCCAGGTACCTGCTCACAGAATGGCTGGCATTAATGTGGGACCATTACTTTCTGTGTTTGATGGGTGTGAATGCGGGGTCACGTAGGGCCAGGCCACGGTGGAGGCTTGGCAGAAAGCTATATGAACAATAGTTTTTCCTGCATTGCCCTGTTCTCTAATGAAGATGGTTCACAAACGCTCCACCTAGTAAAGTAAAGGATGTTCATCTGCTCAAGAACCATGCATTTCTGTGTTAGAGGCTAGGGTGACAAGTTGGGTGGGGTCAAGCTATCTCCTTTCATGGTATCAGAATGTAAAAAAAAAAAATGAGGCAAGATGCCTGAGTGGAAGAAGATGCAGAAAAGTTAATCAGAAAGGTTGCTGCAGGCCTGGAGACAGGAAGCCCCACTATTCCCCCTCCTTCCCTGGTTAGTTTTTAAGCAATGAAAATGAATATTCGAGCCAAGTGACACACATCATCACTCCTGGCACTAGAAAAGAAGAGACCAGTGCTCTCAGTGGCTGGGGATGGAGGGGTGCTGAGGGGGACTGGAAGGAGAGGGAGCATGCACTGTAATGGGAGCGTGTGGATATTAGAAGAGGGGCTTGTGCATGCTAGTTCTTGGCTTCCACGTAATCTTGGGAAAGTGCTCATACTTGTTCGTGAAAAACTGTATGAGACTGCCGGACGGTCTCTAAGGGTTTCCTGCCTCCGCATCTCCATATTAGCGACAAGACAAAGAACTTAAGGGAGTTGGAAAAAAAAAGACGTGGCTGTGGTCGGTAAAACTGGCCCAACTCAGGTGTTGTTGAGCTTCCTGCTTTCTCGAGTCTGTGGGACAGTTTGACTAGATCGAATCCATGGCTAATAGAGAAAAGAAAGTAACACAGTTAGGTCTGTCAGGAAACCAGGAGATTGGGGTCTTACAACTGGGGCCCTCAGAAGGTTCACCCCAGGAAACCAAGTGGAAAGCAGTGATTGGCGCTTCAGGTTCTCATCATTAGATGGGCTCATCCGTCAGAGTCTGACAAACTTTTCGGCTTAGCACCCGGCAGTTCCTGGGAGTAAAACCTCTAGAGCAAAGTTTCCATACTCTCCGACTGTTTGAAGCCAAGACCAAGAGAAGGAATTTCACTTTCTCAAGCAGGCCTGACGTCCGAATTCCAAAGGTGTTCGTGTGGGCTTGGAGCCTTGGCCATCAGAGTTTTCCCTGTAACCCATCTCGGGCTGAGCTTGGGGACAGTCAGCTGTGGAATGTCTGACGAGCAGAAGCCTTCTCAGGGCTGTGCGTCGCTGCACTATTCCCAAGAAAGCCGTTCTGTGAAGCCATTCTTATTTTTACAGATGGCGTATCCGAGAAAGGGATTATTTAGCGATTGCAGCATTTTTGTTTTATGTGCCTCTGAAGGCAAGATATGTTTTGTCTTCGATCAAGCCTTAAAACAATATTTATCCTGGCGTCTTCCCATTTTTCTTTCCACATGGAAAGTCTGATATTTTTAAGACTAGTTGTGAAATCATTCCTAGGCATGCACATTATATGGAGATCTTAGGAGAACTTTGAAGGAAAAAGAATAGAAAATGATAGCTCTTTTATGTTCCAGACGTTGCCATCCATTCTGATGCCGGGCTTTTCTTGATTAGCAAGATGTAGCAGAATGTGGTAGTTGTGCTGTCTCTAAAAGGACAGAGTATTGGAAACGCTGTGGAGGATGAGGACTTGAAAAGAATGTTCCCATGACAGCATTGTGAGCGCAAGGCTATCTTAGAGGTAAGTTAAAGCACCAACAATAATTTCGGATTAGGGACATTCTTCAATTATGCATTTGGTTTTGGGTAATAAAAGACATGATTTTCAATAATGTTTGGAATTTAAATATGCTGCCCTCCCCTCGCCCCTTTCAGGAGCACACTTCCCAATGTGAGAGTTACCTCCAGTCCATTCTTGTCCATTAAAAATTAAATGCTTTTACAGTGAATTATTAAAAGTGTGAGGTTGGCTGCAAATCATCAAAGGTACCATAAACCATTATTCAAGCAAGCAAGCGAGAAGTCTGATGAAATCTAAGCCAGCAGAGCTGTATACATCCCTCAATAGCCATCGCACTGGAGACTACAAAAGCAACTATAAAATGCTACATTAAGTTACTTTAAAAACTCTTCCAGGGTTTTCGAAACTCAACAACGACTTGCCTTTTCAATTAACTATAAACCAAGAGCCATCTACTACCAAAGCGCGGGCATACCACTGCTGAGGAGCCGTTTCCCCTCGCACTAAATCTGCAGCAAAATTAACCTCATTTTCCCAAACGATATTGCAAACCTAATGGAACCAAGGCACGCAAATAGAATTGGCTAGAAATCGTGTTATGAAGCCCTCTTCTTCCCCCAGATGTCTATTATCATTTGATCACAATGAAAAACATATGATGTGCCCTAGATAGAAGAAAACCATCTTGAAATGCTAGAAGTATTTAAGTATGCTTGAAGACGAAAAAGATAATTTGTCATTTTGGTTCAAATGAGGGTGCTATTATTTGGAGATGATTTGAACATGTCCCCGAGAATGCATGTGTTAGACATTGGGAAATGTTAGAAACTTTATGAGGTTGGACTTTGTGAAGATAACTGGGGGGTGGAGGCTCTGGAGTTAGTGCTGTCTTGTGGGACCCTGGTTAGTTCTCAGGAGAGGGCAGCCGTAAGAAAGTGAGACTTACCGCTTCTTGGTCCCCAGTTTCTAGTTTCCATGTGCTTCCTCTTGCTTCTGATGCTCCCTCCCATCCTGGAACACCATGAGTCCCTCACCAGGGACTGAACAGATGGGATGGCTCAGTTGTGGATTTTCTTCCCTGGCAGCTAAATAAATATTTTAAATGCATATATTATCTAGCCTGAGGTATTTTGTTATTGCAATGGAAAATGGATTAATAACATACGAAATGTAAACTATCTAGCATAGCCTGGCACATAGGAGATACTCACTAGGTGAACACTCTCGTCCTTGCTGACTCTATCTTTTTTACTAATAAATACGCAGGCTCCATCACACATACCTTATTTAGTGTTACCTGCATGGTATGAATCCAGCAATGAATGGTTCTGAAGCCAGTAACCCCAAGGATTAATGCCTTCTTAGAGTTCAGTCAAGCAGACAGCCAACTAGCTACCCATCTATTCATACAACGGTCTATTGAAATAGCTCTTTGATAAGTTAAAGGATACAGGAGGAAAAAATATGGATGGAGGTATTATTTAGTGAAGCTGAGAAAATGCTGAGGAGGAATCAGAAGTCAGAGCTGGCATATATAGTTGGACTTCAGGCTAGTCTGCTCTTGCCTCTCGCCCGGCATCTATAAAGTGGAGTGAGGCTCAATAATCCCACGGCTCAGCTGGGATTGGTTTGGGTAGCAAAGGAACCTGAAGGAAAGAGTGAAAGGCAAGCGTCTGAGACCCAACCAAGGCTCAGTGGCCTCGCACTTAAGTCTGCATGGGATCTCACATCAGGGGGGCCAAGGCTACCCCAGAGCTCTCGCTTCGCTATCAGTTGCAGTGCTAGCCGGCTTGCAGGATGCAAAGGCAGGGCTGGTCTAGTGATCCCACCGTGAGGACCACTAGAATAAGTTGCCTAATTTAGTTATTATCACACCCCTGGGATGTACGTTTTAAGTCCCGTTTTGTAGGTGAGAAAATGGATAAATGACTTAAGTCCCAGTTAGGGAAGATGGGAACTGCCTTCAAAGAATCTTCAAAATCTTGGAACCTCTTCAGCAGGCAAGAGAAATGCAAGACTGTAATTTGCTTCTTTTCTCTTACTACACACCACCATGAAACAAAGAAAAGAAACGTTGATTCAGGCTAGAGTGAAGAACAGTTGAGCTTTTCCCAACTTTGAGTTGTGTGAACTGGAAAACTGGGAAATGTCACGGTGAAGGTGTTTTAAAATTATGATTATTATTTCCTCAAGAGGCTGCTGTTACTGGGAGAAACTTCCACAGGCCTTGCTGCGTGTGCCGAGGATGTGCCCTGACTGCTCTGTGCTTCTCCAGGTCTTGCTGTGCATGCTGAGGGCGTGGCCTGATCCCTCTGTTCAGGCTTTTTCTCAGGATTGTATCAGCAGTGGGCAATGCTGAGGTGATATCGCCCTCTGAGACAGAGAAGGCCTGTTTACTGCCTACTGCAAGCGGCGACTTCTTGAAGCTCCGTAGTTTTCTGCGAGGACATAGCATGCTGCCCATGCAAGTGTCTGCTGCCTGTAAGCTGTCATGCCAGCTTTCCCTGACCCAAGACTTATGGTTTCATTAATTGTCCATTAAACAGTCACAGGCTAGCTTACCACCTTGTATAAACACACGTGTGTGCGTGTGCTTGTGTACACATACACACACACACACACACACTACCACCACTACCACCACCATAACAATTAATGAAAATGAGGTCATAAATTTAAAAAAGAGCAAGAAGAAGCATTTGCGAGGGGTTGGAGGCAAGAAAGGGAAGGGGAAAATGATGTAATTACATCATAATCTCAACAAACAAAATAAATAATTTTAAACACAAGGTAAAATCAGATTGGGTCTGTGAACTTTGGCTAGTAAGGCTACAGTAATGACGGGAATACAGCTTTCTGCTAGAGGAAGGACAAAAATTCCCTCAGTTCAGGAGACAAGAAAATTCCCTGAGATCTGGCAGTCAAGGGTTGTACCCAGGCGGAAGAGGAGGAGCATACATGTGGAAGACAGGGAAGGAGGCGGGGTTTCCCATCGTATCTCTTAATAAATGAGTTGAATTAAGGTAAGGGCTGAGTGTGCCAACGAGTAGAATAAGCAAACCACCACAATGGTCTTGGTCATCCTTCATTCTCCCATGGGGATAGGCAGAGGGAGGGATGCTATGAGGTCAAAGGCTAGCCACCTCTAGGGCTCCGGCTGGCAGGTGAGGTGTCCCTGTCTCCTGAGAAACAGGATACAATTGCTCCCAGCTGTGGAGCCTTCACTGTGCATATCGAGCATGGCAAGAACCACGACCATCAGCGCAGATGAGATGAACCACTGAAGCCATGAGCAGGGCAGGAAAGCCAGTCAGAAGCCTCGCTTTCCAGGGCACAGGTACTGCATTCACAAGCCCAGACATGGCCAGAGTGAGCCTGGGGTGCCTTGCACAAGGGTCTTCAAAGGTCTTAAGAACAGCTCAGTAGAGCCACACACACAGAGAATGAAGGGCTGGAGCAAAGGAGAGCCTGCACCTTGGTCCTTGCTGCGTACCTGGAGGCCTATGAGGGAGGAAGCACCAGCAGTGTTTGGACATTTGTGGTGGTTGGAGTCATCTGCCAACATGGCAGAAGCTAGAACCACTGAGTCCTTTGGGTGTGCAACGGGGGATTATCTTGGATCACGGATGTGAGTTAATTGTGGACTGAGCAATTCTGTGGGCCGGTGTCCTGGACTGCATTTATGACTGATGGAGAACGAGAGCTAGGAAGTAATGTGTATCGATCTCTCTCCGATTCCTGACCGGGGATGCTAAATGATGAGCTGCTTCAAGGCCCCACTGCCTCGACTTCCCCACCGTGATGGATTGTACCTTGAACTGTGAGCCATATAAACCTCTTCGCTCATTTTTATCAGTATATTTGATCAGATCAACAAAAAAGAGAAGAAGGCAGTGCCTAGGTGAGGCCTTGAAAGGAAAGACCGAAGTTTACAGATGAAATTCCCTTCCTCTGGGTACCATTTCCCTTGCTACTATCTGACCGCTCTCCATCCCGTTAAGAAACAGCAGGGAATGGAGACTTGATGTAGACTCTAAGTCAAGTTAGATTCTTTGGTGTTTGAATCTAACCTGTGGTTAAGGGATTTGGACACAGGAACAAGGAGGGCTTAATGGTGAGACCTCTGGGCCAGTTGTTGGTGTTTCCATTGCTCACGCATGACCAGCCATGGTGTTTTGGGCTCTCCTGGGAATGCTGATATGGGGTTGGAGGGAATTTTCCTATTCAGGACTATTGCATGCTATCCCAGGCAGGTGCAACAGAAGTGTACCTAAAGCCAGATGGAAGCTGCAACCTGAGCTAAGGGCACAATGACTGTAGAGCACGGGGTGCTGGCCTTTTGTTCCTGACCTTCTCCTGGTCCACACGTGTTTCGTAGCCACTTCACGTGACTCTCTCAAAAAAGAGTCTATTATTTGTCTTGGCCTTGCCTGGGTGATGAACAACACAAAGAGTGTACAGAGTTATGTGGACCTTTGGGAAAAGCTTTTCCTCTGGCCATTCATGGGCATGAAATGTTTTTCTCCTAATAGCAAACCCAGGTCAGCCTCGTATTCATGTCCCAGAGGGGGTGTCCTGGGGACAAGGAACCTAGGGACGTGATTGATTCTGAGCAGTTCTTGATGCCATTATCACAAACACACCACCCAGCACAACAGCTTCACTCTGATAACACAAACTCACTCACTTCTCTTGATGGTGCCTGAGCTATGCCAGCTACAAAATCCGTGGAGATGCAGGCTGTGCTGAAAGGGGTAGTTGTTGTTTGAGAATGAAACCAAAGCAAAGTAATAGTGATCCAAGTCAAGTCTCATCTCAGCGTGAGTGTTTGTGTGTGAGCAGAATGGACAAGAATGCCTCCTGTTCAGGAATGGCACCGCTTTTTTGATTCCCCATTACCCGTGTAACTATCGGCAATAAAGACCAAAGGGTCAGCTTAAACCCCGTTGTGTGTATCATTGTGGTTCACAGACTGACCTCAGATTACCTGCCAGTTGTGGAAGATGGAGTAATGTCCCCGTCCTAATCTCCAGAGCCATCAGTACATTGCTTTACATGGTAAAAGGAACTTTGCATATTTGGTTAATGTTCATATGAGCAGGTGCTCCTGGATTAGCAGGGCTGGTCCAGTACACAATCCCAGTGTCCCTGGGAGAGGAAAAGAGATGGGGAAACAGAAGATGAACGCAAAGCTCTAAAGGTGGAAATAGGCGTCAAAGGAGAAGGAAGAGGCGTATAGGATGGAAGAAAGGGTCATAAGTCAAGGGACAGAGGAGACATCTAGAAGACAGCCAAAGATCCAGATCTTCTATTAGAGCTTCCCGTTTTAGACTTCTGGCCTGAACCAGAGCTGTAAGGTCAGAAGGTATTGCTTTAACACGCTGTCTGTGGTAACCAACCGCCACAGGAAACCATGAGTGTACTACTGAAAGCTAGGTGCTGCTATAACAAAACCCACAAATGTGGATGTGACTTAGGACTGGGGGATAAGTAGAAGCTAGAATTTGTGTGTGTGTGTATATGTGTGTGTGTGCGCACGTGTGTGTGTGTGTGCGTGTGCGTGTGTGTATGTATGTATGCAGCCCACCCCAGCTTTTTCACCTGGGTTTTGAAGATTTGAACTCCAACCTTCATGCTTATGCATCAAGTACTGGTACCCACTGAGCCATCTCCCCAGCCGAAAGCCAGAAGAATTTTGAAGAGTATCATAGTATAAGCCTAGATTGCCCTGCATAGGCCTTGAGTAGAAATATCGGTATTAAAGACTGCCTATGATAGTTTAGGAGGAACTGTTAATCTGTATGATTTGAGGAAATACCTCACATGTCATAAAAAGACTGTTGCTGAAAGCGTATGTTCTAGAATCACTTCTGACGAGGGCACAGAAGAAAGCAAGGAGCGCATGACCAGAAAATAAAGACAGACATAACAGAAGAACGCTTAGCAATGAAAGCAGAGTTGAGGTCACAACCTTATTTTTTCTTGCTGCTAATAATGCAGTGTGAAAGGAAGCAAGCAGATTGAAGGAAGGACTATTCAGAAGAAGAATTAGGACTTGAGGAGTTGGGAAATTTCCAGCCAACCCATATTGCAAAAGACACTAAAATTCAGTTTGCTGTCTGGAAAGTCTGCCTGAAGACAAAACCATGGGCGTGGCCGGACTACTTTTTGTCAGTGGTTCAGAAGGTCATAAAGGCTAGGATATGTAATTACACAGCGGGCTCTGTGATAAGTTTAGATGTGACAGGCATCTGTTAAGCCTCATAGTAGAAACCAGGAATAGAGAGAAGGGAAGTATCCTTAAGGACACTTGTGTCTGGGGACGTATCCCTGGGATGTACACTAGAGGCTTCAGGGTCTCTGAGAATGGTCCATGAGCTTGGACCAAAAGGGAGAGAACAGGTTAAAAGTCAAGGAATGGTACAGGACTGTGAAATTTCCACAGAGCAGTCTAAGGAGACTGTTCTCCTGCCAGACACATGGTGCCCTTCAAGGGACAGAAAGCAGGCTTCTAGAGGCCTTGATCCAGGGGCCTTGCTGCCTCGGGATTCTGAGATCCTTGGGAGCAAACTCTTCCTTCACCTTTCATTTTCTTTCTGCAAGGTACTTTTGTTCACACAGAGGGAAAAATGTAACTGCTGCGGGGAAGCCTTTCTCCTTAAAGAAAGAACCAAGCATCATCACCTGGGAGGGAGGACCGGCGACTGTTTGCTGCCTGATAGGGTATAATGAGGGGAGCTCGCCCTGCTGGGGGATTTCTGTGAAGAAAATAGTCTCTTGAATCCAATCTTGAGGAAACATAAGACAAAGATAAATTGAGAGACAAACTACAAAATAATTGGCCTGTGTGCTTCCAGCTGTGAAGGCCACAAAAGACAAGGGTGTCCTGAGGAATTTACTAAGATTAAGAAAAGGAAAGCAAACATATGATTTGGGGTTCAATTCCCTTCTTCTTTTACCCCCCCCCCCCGGCAAGACCTTATGAGGTTCAAGCTGGCCTCAAACTCACTATGTATCAAGAGCGGATCTTGAACTTCAGATCCTCCTGCCTCCACTTCCAAAGTGTTGGGATTGCAGGAATGCACCACCATGCCGAACTTTGACTCTTAAACAATAACAGAAATTTTCTCTCTTAAGACAACTGTCCAGTATATCGCCTCCTGCCCATCATTTAGGAAGCTCTCAGTGTATTTATACTGAGTGAATGAGGCGAGTTAAATGCCTGGGTCTAGGGAGCAGGACAATGGAAAAGATGAATGAAACTTTCATTACTTCGTTCACAAAGCAAAGTCAGACTTAGGGCTCTGCCAAGTTTGACTAAGGCATTTGATGAAAAGCTTCGCTATAGACAGAGTGAACTAATTTAGAAAAAACAAATCAAATGTGACACTGTTGTTCACCTCTAAGGAACACCTGCCTGAGTGTCACCAGTGATCTCCCTTTTCTCTGCAGTGATTAGTGTGAGAAGGTAAAAAGAGGGAGAACTCGTGAAGGTGCACAGAGCAGAAGCGGGGTCTGGGATGTGGAAGGAGTATTGGGGCGTCTGCAGGATCTGCTTAAGTAAACGCGATGTCCCAGCTGTCCACTGGGATCCAAGAAGCAAGATCCAGAGACCATTGTCCGGACACATCCTTCCCTACCGAGGGAAGGACCTTCCAGCTGCTCTGAGCCAGCCTAAGCCAGTAGGCTCCTGTCTCAGGCCTGGAGACAAGAAGATGTACAAGAGACAAAACAGATTAATGAGCTACCAGATGTTCTCAGATGTTTCTCAAATTCTGATACACATGGCTGCTGGTTGTTGTTGCTGGATCATGCTTGATAGCAGACCCAGCCGTTAGATTCCCCTTACTGGCTTGGGATAAAGAACACATGCGCTATATTAGCATATCCCAGGGTTCAAGGGTTTTCTAAGACTTAAAAAAAATGATCAAGTTATACCACTCTTGGGGTTATACACAAAGGACCCTCCATCCTATCACAAAGACTTGTTCAGCCATATTCATTGCTGCTCTGTTCATAAAAATGGGAGTGGGGGCGGGACAACCTTGGAACACTCAGTTCTAAATGATTAAATGGGATGACTCCATCAAATCCCTCTCCTTAGAGCTCAGGAAACCCCCCACAGAAGAGGAGGCAGAAGAGTGTAAGTACCAGATGGGGTGAAGTACACCAAATAACAACAAAAAAACAAGGAGCAAAACAAACAAACAAAACCCCAAACCAAGGCCCTCTGAATCAGCATGGGCAAAGCTCAGATGAACTCAGGGACTTAGTCAGCATGCACAGGGCCTTCATGGGTCTGCACGTGTGCGAATGAGTGGGTCTCTGATTCTTGGGCTTTCTCCTGGGCTCTTTTTATTTTGTTGGTTTGTCTTGTCCAACTTTGATGTGATAGTTTTTGTTTTATCTTTATATATATATATATATATATATATATATAGTTATATTTTATCATGATCTCTTAGATGCCTGTTCTTTTTTCCTAATGAGCGATAGAAAGGAAGTGGGATCTGGAAGGGAAGGGAGGTGGGGAGGATCTGGGAGGAGCGGAGGAAGGAGAAATCAGTCAGGGTATGTATGTTATTTGAGGAAGGATCTGTTTTCAAAAAAAAAAAGGGAAAAATAGTATGCTATGAATGAATTTACATACAAGAGCTAATAACCGTGAGACTTCTTGCAGGGCTCTGATGCAGCCCAGTGGGCTGAGACTTGATCTCAGTCTCTCTGAAATAGAGGGTATTTGGAAAAGCCCCTGGAGTGTTGCCGCGTGATCTGTGCCGGTTCCCGTCCATTTGTTTGCGGGAATTGGCTATGACTTCTAAAATCCACCTCCATCCTCCTAGCTCCTCTCACCATCCGTGCGAGAACCTGGCTCAGTGCAGGGAGGACTAGACGGCAGTCTAACCTGATGGATGGCACAGCTGGCCGCAGCTGCGAGGCAGTCAGATGACAGGATGGCAGGGACACACAGATAAGGGCCAGCAAACACAGGCTGCGAGCTTCGCTCATAGAATATCTGGACATGTTGGATGATACCCAGAGGGAGATTTAAACCTAGGCAAAGTGATAAGGAGAACAGTAAGGGAAAGGGGCAGACAAAGTGGACATACGCCCAAGGACCAGAAAAAATATACTCAGGGCATCTTAAAGTTCATGTGGAAACAATAACCATAAGATAGTTTGGGGTCCTGTACTGAGGTCAGAAGGCCTTGGATCTGGTTTTATTTCTGCCACACAGAAGTGGTATTGTCCTTGAAGCCATTGCCTGTTTTTTTTTTTTTTTTTTTTAACACTGGGGTGGTACAGCCTAGATGACCCCGAGTAGAATATGTACATGTGGTCTGGTTAGTGTGTGCGTTTCAGTCGGGATTTCTATTGCTGTGATCAAACACCATGGCAAAAGCAACCATGTGAAGGAAAGGGTTTGTTTTACCTGACAACTTATAAGTCCATCATCAGCGAGGAGGGGGGAGCCAGCCCATTCAGATGTCCCCTAAGCCATAGTAAAGTCCCAGGGAAATCAGCACAGATCAGATATGCTTTGTTGGGCAGGGGAGTGGAGGAATAGAGTAAAGGGTTTAGATGTTCCCAGGGCTCACACAGGCAAGGTGAGCCTATGTTAGTCCTCCCAGGAGGGCCCCGGGGCAGCATGAGTTCACCTGCACATCCTGGGGAGCATGGGTTGGAGATTTGGTGCAATAGGCACAATGACAGACATGGGCCATCACCACATCCAGCTCTTCTCTGGTTCTGTCTAAGGCAAGCTGTCTGAGCATCACTTTTAATGCAAGGAAGGAGAACCAGAGACACCTAGAAGGGAGGCCTTCAACTGTGGGGTGGATAAGAATGACCTTAAGTATTTACTCCATATTCATATTCCTAGGCTCTGCCCACAGGATTCTGATTGGATGTCTGTGTTGTACCCTTGAACTCTGCATTTTCAAAAAATGCTGGGTGATTCCGGTGCAGGAAATTTGTGGATTATGTCTATATTTACTTCATTTTCTGTATTTTTATAGTTTTATGTAAACGTGGTAAATGCATGTGTGCACCCATGGGCAGTTGTGCTTACCATGTAGAAACCCATGGAGGTCAGAGGTTGAAATCGGGGAACTTTCTCAGTTGCTCTCCACCTTGTTTTTTGAGGCAGTGTCTTTCACTGGACCTCCCTGTTTGTTTTGGCTGGATTGGCTGACCAGTGAGCCCCTGCAAGCTGCTTAATTTCATCCCACAGTGCTGGAGTCAAGACATGCAGTATCACACGTGCCAGTGTATGTGGGCTCTGGGGTGATGGGGGCTTAGGTCCTCCTGCTTTCACAGCAAGCGCTTAAACACAAAGACAACTCTTCAGCCCTGCTGGTTATAGATAGAATAATAAATACTCTAAATTTAAATATTTTAATTGAATACAAATTTGAAACTGAAATATGAGTACAGCCATTTGGTGCCTCATCTCATTAGCATTCAGTTCTTCCTTACCTGTGGCCGTTTTGTGCCTCACGTGTCCTTGCTCCTGGGAATGAGCAATGCTGCCAGATCTGGAGCAGTGAGCACGTACTTGGTGGCCTTTTTGTCCACTGCTATGGGAGCAGGTTTGCCCACTACAGTCCCATATAATCTTTGGGTTGAGAAGGCCACGGGAAACCTCCATCAGCATTTCCCCCACAAACACTGGTCAAATAACTGGTAACCTGAGGCAGGTCATGTGGTAGTTAAGGGGCTCCCTGGCATGTTTGGAAGGCACCAGAAGGTCTAGGATCCACAGAAATGAGTGGAAGGCCACGTTCCCAATACATCTATTAGAGGATGGCAAGAGCAGGCAAACTTGAGTCATGGGATCATAATTTCATTTCAGGGTTCTGGCAGGAGCATAAGACACTGGAACGCTTCCTTGGCAGTTTATGAAACCTCACTCTCTCTACCCTTACCCCACCTTCTACCTTAGAAGATTAACAGCTCTGTAAATTACAGTTGTATTAAAATATATGTATTATGTCTCAATATGAGCTTTTCATACAGGTATGAAAATGCCCCTGGGTGACAGACAGGTCTTCTTGTTTTTTTTTTTTTTTTTTTCACTAATGCAATTAATTCTGGAGAAGACGTTTATTTTGTAAAAATAAAAAAGCCTTGCTGACTGAGCAAAGCTTCACAAAGGGTTGCGGAACTGGAGTGTGACTACCCTGGGCTAGCAGCTCAATGTCTGCAAACGAAGACAGGCAAGAGAAGCGAGCATAGAAACCAAACGCAAACATGCAAACAAAGACAGACAAGACAAAGATGACTGGGAGAAGACAGGGAAGAAATAAGCTAACATTGAGTAGACTGCTGAGGCTGTGCTGTGAGGGGGAGGGGCCCTGAATGCACGCGTCAATCACTCTCACCATTAAGAGAAATGAAGGAAAACTAGGAACAACTGGGTTATGACTTGAAGGTGGTACGCTTTTGATATTTGAGGGGGTAAGCCACTGAAGACTTCTGTGCAGAAAGTGACAATAAAAATTATGCCATCTGGGTGGTGGTGGTGCATGCCTTTAACCCCAGCACTTGGAAGACAGAGGCCAGCCTGGTCTACAGAGCAAGTTCCAGGACAACCAGGGCTACACAGAGAAACCCTGTCTTGAAAATCTTAATATGTATCTCTATCTATCTATCTATCTATCTATTGATATGCCCAAGGAGAAGTATTTTGTCTCTACAGCAGTGGTTCTCAACCAGTGGATTATGACCCCTTTGGGGTTGAATGACCCTCCCACAAGGGGTTGCCTAAAATGATCGGAAAACACAGATATTTATATTATAATAGCAAAATTGCAGTTATGAAGTAGCAAACTAGTAACTTTATGGTTGGGGGTCACCTCAACATGAGGAACTGAATCAAGGGTCACAGCATTAGACAGTTGAGCTCTGGGGACAACAGGCTGGTTGGAGTGGAGTCAGGAGAAGAGCAAGTGGATTTACCTTGAGATTATACTTGCATTTGCTTACTAGGGACTGAGCTAAAGGGGAACTTAATGATCTGGGCTCGCGGCTCACCACCTACAAGGGTGTGTGTTGTGGCTTTGTCCTTCAGGTCATTATTCATTATCTGGATTTTTGAAACAGCACAGATTCTTTCCCAGACAGAGCAGCTGCATCAATTCCAACCCTCACGGCCACCAGATAGCACTCTGAAAGGCAAGAGAAACGGACATGGAGGAAGAGACGACAGATGGAAGGAGAAGCAGAGGGGAGGGGGGCCTGAGAGGCCAAGGTTTGCCGCACAAACCTGTTCAGTGAGGGCACGCCAAGGGAGTGCGGGGTTGTCAGAGCAGCTCTCACCGCGTCCACAAGGGGGCAGACTCTACTCACCGAAAAAGTCAGGACGACCCGCGGCTACAGGAAGCATCGCAGATTTAGTGGGACCTTTTCATTCGCTTGCAATAGCCCTTCCTGTTCATCAGTGGAGAGCCAAGGTCTCATCCCTTGGCTCATCTGGAAACAGAACTGGGCAGATTAAAAGGGGAGGAAAAACCCTGGCTTTGCTTAAACTTCAAGTTTCATGCAACATAGAATTGCAGCTAAAAAGACAATGTAAGACAAACACTTTGCCTTGCCTTGCTGTTTGAAATGCAGATGTTTTCCCTCTATACCGAAAGGCATATACATATGCATCATACATGCGTACACACACACACAATAGGTGCATTGTTGTTCTAGAAGTTTCTGAAGGGTAGAGAGCATTTTCGCTATTCTTGTGCTTTTTCTGGTTTTTGCTTCTATTACATTTTTAATACAAGATGAGAGAGTGCACACAAATGTGTGCATGCTGGTGAAAAAATTTCATAAGCCCCCAGCCTCTGCGTTGGAGGAATATTGTTATTTGCAGAGTGGTTGAAAATAGTCAAATTTCTGCGGACTGTTCTATGGTGTCTAAAATGTAATCTCTGCATGCAGCTGATTGCTTCTGAGCATAGCAAGCCTGGCACGGCGAAATGGAAAGTCCAAGCTGAGAGGCTCAGGGGCATCTGTCTCTTCCATCTCCCAAGTCATTAAATATTATTACTTCTGAAAAGAGCATTCCAGTGTCCATGCTGTTTCCTTTCTGGTAGATTTTGTCCTATTTTTGAACCGCATAGAAAGAAATACCCACCTAGAGGGTATGTACTTATTCTAGAATAGACTCCTAGCGCATTAAAGCCGCATCTCTTAGAGGTGTAAACCCTCTGTGAAATGGTGATTGTCTCTCTGAGATAAAGATCACACCCCAAGATTAAAAGGGACATGGAATTTTATTGTCTACGATTGAGGATGGTCTGAAGAAAATGCAAATTTGCCCTTCCAAAAATAGACAAATGAGTTTAGACAAACAAGGGAATGGCAAAGCCATTGAACAACCGATGGAAGTTAGACTTCATTAGCCTCAGGCTTGGCAATGTGCTTTAGGTAACAACAGAACTCAGTCTCAGTAACCATCAACAACGGCTTTATTCACATTGTCTGTTAAACTTGGTAACGGGGAGGACGTGAAGTGATGCTTCTGCTCCATAGAGAGGACGTGGGGCCCATCTCCCCTAGTTTCTAAGTATAACGAGCCAACCACTACCTCCATTTCAGACTCCTCACATAACTTTTTATGAAGCACCATCGTGCTAATTTAGCCCTCGGCCTCCGGAACGCCTGTGACGGACTGCGGTGACTCAGATGATTAGTTCCGGGTGTGGAACTTTCTCTCCGCCCGTCTCCTCAGCTGCGTGCCAATGCCATGAAGGGAGCAAGGCCCTCTAAGCTGACTTGGTTCATGAGAAGCAGGAAGGCTGACTATAAAGAATGATTTACTATTGGTCTCTGCCTTGCAGCCATGGAAACTTGGAAGAGGATCAAACACCCTCTCCAATTTGGCCACCACCTTCCTGGTTTTGATAGTGTTTTTAAATGAAATCTCTGACAGTCCCTGTCAGGGCTGTGAATTTGTACCTTACAGACGGCGGGTTTCAGAACCGTCTGGAACACAGCCGTAGAAGGCTCTGGAATGAAGAACTCTATGGGGCATCTGGCGTTTTCTCTGAACACTGGTGTGATCTCTTATCTGGAAATCATAGGCTCTGACCCAAACTTCGAGGTTCCCTTTCAGTTTCTTGGTGCTAAGACAGGAAGGCGGATAGACATAGAGCGACTGACAGAACTCAGAGTTGGAATTTGCAGTGAGCGCGACGCACGGAGTCTTTGGCTTTCTCTTATTTGACTCCATCCCCTGAGAGACTCATTTGTGTTTAGTGCCCAATTTTATTGTTCATTCTTACCAACCTTCAAATCTCAGTGCACTTTTAGAAAAAAAAAAAGAAAACCAAAAGTAATTACTTGGGGACCGCAAAGGCCATATCTATATATGAGATCAAACATTTCCTATCTTCCCATGCTATTTACCTCTAAATAACCACTCTTCTTTCTACAGCTTTCCACTTGTTTCTGTGACAAACAAACAGCAGGGGTTGTCTTCGGGCTCATTAGTGGGGCTATTCTGGGATCCTGCGGGGAGCGGGCCTAAGCAGCTCTTATTTCCAGCTGTAGTTTCAAGGGGAACCGAACCCTCAGGGAGAGGTGGGGCTGTGCTGACTTCTCAGAGCACAAGATAGTCTGGCCCTAGACGCCTGAGCCCTTCTCCGAATAGGGGGCCTGGCTGCCCAGAAGATGACTTCTAAGACCCCGAGGACAGGAGACTTTAGGAGCTTAGTGTTGTCACGCAGTCAGGTGTAAAAGATTTCCGAGCTAACGGAGATGATGGCCGGACTGAAAATCTGGACTTGATCTCTGCTCTCAGGGACAAAGGAACGACAGCATGCAATTTGGTAGTCCTATGCAGACTTCCTCAGAAGAGCTAGTGTCCAGTTCTCTCTCAGCCTGCCTCAAACATCTGCCAGTGTTCACTTGAGCCTTTCTATAGCACCAAGATGTTGCTCTAGACTGGTGGTTCTCAACCTTCCTAATGCTGTGACTCTTTAATACGGTTCCCCATGTTGTGGTGACCCCCAAACATAAACTTATTTTTCTTGATACTTTGCTAGTGTATTTTTGTGACTGTTGTGAGTCATAATTGTAAATATCTGCTATTTCCAATGGTCTTGGGTGACCCTGTGAAAGTGTTGTTCAGCTCCCCAAAGGAGAGAACCACTGTCCTACACTCTCCTCTTCTTTGTGGTCCTTATGCTGTCCTCCCAGAGAATTCACAAGATGCCCAGAGTGTAGCTAGGAAGAGTTCCTTGTAGAGGAGAACACACTCTTGACAGGTGAGAGCGTGGGTAATGGCCAAAGGGACACTGCGGACCGGAACACTCCCACGGGGGAATGATGGACAACCGTCAAAGGAACCATTGTTCCCTTCTACAATTCAGAGGCTTTATACTTTTTAAAGTCTGTAGAACAGATTGTCCAGGCCCATTTGTTTAGTTCTTGTAGGAGAGAATGAGATGTCCTTGCTCTTTCCCAGGGAGCCCCTAACAGGATAGTAATCTTATTACCTTCCGGACTGCTCAGAATGTCACGTCTTTACCTAGGGACAGAGATACCACTCGGAGTCCATTCTTCTGAGCAGCAATCAGAGTCCTGCAGTTTCAGTCCTTGGTTTTTAGGGAGGGGTCCATTGTCAGTGTCTCCCAAGCCTGCAGATACTGAACTTGGTACCCAACAAAAAGGGAAAATTCTTCAGCTGCAAACGACACATATGCATTTAGACTTCAGATGTTCCTTTTTCTTCAAGGATTAAAGGTTCTCCTAAGTCTCCCTACCTCTCAATTGTCTTGGTTTGCCTGTTCACTCATCAGACATGTTAACAACATGGTGTCCAGACACCTGGGACTTACAGCTGTCTACCTTACAACAATCTGGAGAAGATGTGAGATCAAGTTTGACCTTAAAGTCAGGGGTGGAAAAAGTTAGCGTAGCCTTCATGTCTGTCTGTCTTTCTTTCTTTCTTTCTTTCTTTCTTTCTTTCTTTCTTTCTTTCTTCCTTCCTTCCTTCCTTCCTTCCTTCCTTCCTTCCTTTCTTTCTTTCTTTCTTTCTTTATTTCTTTTTTGAGACAGGATTTCTCTGAGGTTTTGGAGCCTGTCCTGGAACTAGCTCTTGTAGACCAGGCTGGTCTCGAATTCACAGAGATCCGCCTGCCTCTGCCTCCCGAGTGCTGGGATTAAAGGCGTGCGCCACCACTGCCCGGCTACCTTCATGTATTTCTACAGGAAAGATAGGTTCTGTTGCCAGGAGTATATGGAGAAGTGGTTCAGGAAACCCAAACCCTAAATGTCCAGCACACCCTCTTTATCTGTTCACACCAGGAATGCCATTGCCTCAGGACCGATGTGATACCGCCACTGTCTTGTGCTGTGGAGTTCATCTTTAAGAACGCTGCTCTTGCTACTTCTGGCCTGCTCCCGGTGACTACTTTAAACCTGTATTTGATTCTCTCTGTGGGCTTTGGTTTCTCCCTTTGCCTCATGTGGGGGCTTCCTACATCATTACAACGCCTCGTTTATCAATATGTCTCAACACTTACGGATTCATTAAGCATGTGCCCTAAGACCTCTTTTGGCTTCATCATGGGCACTTGTAGAACCTACTCTGTGTTCATAATAGACATGGCACCATGCTCTTGCTCTAGAGTGGTGACTCTTGTAGAGCGGGAACATTGTTCTTCATGCCTGGCCAGGAAGGCCTGGTCCCTCCACCCTCACCCCCGGCCTCCCCTTGTCTTCTCCACCTCTGAACTGGGTTTGAGGCGCTCCTGCAGAGAAGTGACTTATTGTCCAGTTTTGTGCCTGGTTAGACCCCTAGCCAGCATGCTCATTCAGAAGTCTGCCAATGTGGGTCTGGAGGAACAGAGGGCACGGGCTTCTAGACGACACCACCCCACATGTGCTGGTGTACTTTCCCTTTCATGTGTGTGCAAAGTGTTCTCTTATGACATAGTATACACCAGCAGTCATGGTTTCCTGGAAACTGATTTCACTTTTAACACTTCAGAAAAGATTTGATGTAAGCCTTGTTAACGGCCAGAGAAAATGACTGTTTTTCTCATCTTTCAACACCGCCACAGTTTCAAAATGTCTCTCTCTACCAACTCGTATGTGTTATTTTCCATGATGCAATACTGCTACACTCCGTCCACCCATTCAAAAGCGTTGGAGAACCAGGCCCTTTGGAAGGGATCAGGACTGCATTGTTGAAGAACACTCGTACCCCAGCCCTTAAACAGCTCCCAACCTCATAACAGGCTAGGCGAATAAATGCTGAATTCGTGCCCAATGGGACAGATGTGTCTGGAACGTCAATCAGAGGCTCGGAGGAGCCATGATCTTGTGGACTGGGGCAGGCAGAGTTTCACTGAGAAGAGAGTTCCTGCACTGACTTTTAGGGAGAAGGCAGGGGGTCATTAGATGGGGAGCACGTTCTGGGGAGGAGCACGTTCTGGGGAGGAGCACGTTCTGGGGAGGAGCACATTCTGGGAAGGAGCACGGTGGACAACAGCATGGAGCCGGATGAAGGGCTTGCACAGGAGTAGTTCAGTTCAGTAGGGCACAGGTTGAGGGGCAGGGAGGAGAGGAGGACGTAAGACATAATGCCGAGGTGGTATACTTTAAAATATATTTTAAAACAAGGCTTTAGAATAAATACTTGGTTTTAGTTTTGGGGTGGTTCCATGCAGGCTGGGGACAGTTTTGCAGATACTATTCTGTCTAGGTGGGACAAGAAGGACATCCAGATTAAGATGTCTCTCTGGCGTGTGACTCTAGCGGGCAAGAGAAGAGTGTGGCTAAGACTGACTTGGGAGCTGTCTGTAAGAGGAAGGGGTGGCTAACTGGTAACAACACATGATGTTGTTTAGGGAGAACACAGAATGCCAGTGGAATGAATAGAAGCTTGTGTGGTGGTGCACACCTTTAATCCCAGCCCTTGGGTCAGCCTGGTCTACAGAGTGAGTTCTGGGTCCACCAGAGCTGTTACACAGAGAAACTCTGTCTCAGAAAAAGAAAAAAGAAAAGGCATAGAGGAATAGAGCCAAGGACAAAGCTCTGGCGAACACCAAATCTTTCCTTATGTTACTCACTTTTGTCAACTTTATACATGTATACAATGTATTATGATTGGGTCCACTCCATTTTTCTCTCTTTGCTGTCCTTCTCCCTCTGGAACACCTTCTTCCCAGTTAGTCTCTTTTCTAGTTTCATGTCTTTTCCCCTCCATGGAGATTGATTAGGGTTGCTTGTGTGAACACGGACAGAGACAACCTCTCAGTGGTGGCTATACCACTGAGGAAAGTAACATTTCCCCTCCAGCAGCTGTTGACTTCCAACAGCTCCTTGGGAAAGGTGGGGACTCATGAACACCTTCCCCGTTCATGGTGGACTGTTGAAGAGCCCAGTCCTGTGCAGGTACCCACAGATGCTCTGTTAGTTCATGATTACAGTAGCCAAGTGTTCCACAGCACTGCCCCCCCTCCCGGCTCTCCCCATCTCTCCTTTCCTTCTTCCATAGTGTTCCCTGAGTCTTAGAGAGGTGAGGTGAACAATAGTTCTTAATAAGAAGGAGGAACTGGTACTTGGCAGAGAAGCCAAGGGCGGATCCCAAGGGCTTTTTCTGTTCAGTATATTATGAATGTTTTTCTATAGAGTAACACACTGCATACATAGAAACAGTAACTTGAAACTCCATATCTGCGTTTGACAGTTAAATTAACCTTGTGAAATAAGCAGGGGAAATAATATTTTCTCTGTTTTATTCATGAAGATACAGGGGTGAGAAGAACCTAATTCACTTACTTAAGTTCTAAAATTAAAAAAAAGTAATGGAAATGGGGCTAATATTTGCATTTTGAGTCACACTGCAGGGTTCTGTTCATTCATAAGCCAATAACAGGGCGGCGATGCTCCACGGGCTGAATCATCAGGGCAGGAAATCACAGCAAATCTTAATTAAGGGCATCTCCGAGTCAGAGTCAACAGAAAACACTGGATTGAATTATGAACGACGCTGGAGGGAATGGCATGGCTTCCTGTAAGTCATTAGCCACTAATTAATGGCTGCCATGTACATGACTTAATGGTACAAACACGACTGAAGGAGAGAAGAATGCATGGACGAGGTGGAGAGCGTGTGACTCCGCACACGAGAGGCAGAATGAAATACCTGTCTGTCTGGAGCGGTGAGATGAACCCACGACGATGTGCGTGAGCTGAGGCAGAGGAGACAGAGGGTCTGACATGTCTGCCCTGAACTTACAAACTTCCCTCTGTGTTAAACAGAGTGATACTGGTTCATGGATGGGTACATGTAGGCTGCCTATACCAAGAATGCAGGGGCGGACTCCCGTTCTTTTGTGTGTGTGTGTGTGTGTGTGTGCGCGCGTGCGTGTGTCCTTTGCTCACAGATAGAAACAACGATGGTGAACTGTAGAAACAGCTCAAGGGCAAGTGTGACAACCGATCCAGGACTGTGGTGAAGCCAGTGGGAGTCCTTTTTATTTATTTAATGAATTTCTTTAAAATTTTATACATTTTAATTAAAATATAATCACATCATTTCTCTCTTCCCTTTCCATCCCCAAGTCTCTCTTAAGTCTCCTCCTTTCAACTCCTGTCTCACACAACTCTCACATTGATAGCCTCTTGTACAATTACTGTCATACACACAGATACACACACAGACACATGCATATGTACATATAACTACGTAAGTGCAACCTGCTGGGTCCACTTTTGCTGTTTGTGTGTATGTAGTTATTAGGGCTGACTACTTTTCATAATGCAACCAATCTGGGGGCTTATACCTAGGAGAGGCTAACCCTCCGTCTCTTAGTCAGATGCCTTAGTTACTCATCCCAGGGTGTGACTCTGTGAGTGTCTCCCTTTCTGCATTAGAATATCTGTCGATGTTGCCGTTATTCAAATCTTATACAGTCATTTATATGAGAGGCTATTTCACAACAGACTCTCTGGTATTTTAGTTCATACAGTCTTTCTCTTCCCTGAGCCCTGAGGGAGTTGTGATAGAGACGCATCTGTTGGGGCTGGGCCCCTCACAGTCTGTTGATCTGTGTGCTGTGTCCAGTTGTGCGTTCCTGGGACGGTCGGTCTCCATTCACTGCAAAGAGAGGCTTGTTTGATGAGGGGGTGGTAGCTACATTTCTCTGTGGATATGACGATATGATTTAGAATGTGATTAGAAATTATTATGCTGGTCTAGCAAAGAGGTAGTAGATTCTCTTATATGATCCATGGCCTCACTAGCCCGAGGAAGTTGACTAGATTCCTAGGACCAGGCACAGTTTCCCTCCTGTTTTTTTTTTTTTTTTTTTTTTTTTTTGCTTTTTCGAGACAGGGTTTCTCTGTGGTTTTGGAGCCTGTCCTGGAACTAGCTCTTGTGGACCAGGCTGGTCTCGAACTCACAGAGATCCGCCTGCCTCTGCCTCCCAAGTGTTGGGATTAAAGGCGTGCGCCACCACCGCTTGGCAGTTTTCCTCCTGTTGAGTGAATCATAAATCCTAATCAGACAGCTGATGGTTACTGCCAAAGTGTGACCGACACTGGTTGCCCCTCTGCAGATACCTTTCTATGCCGGTCACTGGTTCATAGGTGTTGCGACTGTGTAAGATTGTTAATGGCTTCCCTCCCTTGGCAGCTTGCATAGTGTTCTCTGGTACCATGGAAGCCAGACAACAGGAAGGAAGCTGTTAGGTGAAATACAGCTCAAAAGATATGGATCCTGTATTGTAGCGTGCAGTGTCTTTGTAACAGGGGCTTAGCTTCAACCTCTGAGAGGCTCAATAGGAAAGTATCATCTGAAACAAAAGGCAGAAAATTATGACCTATGAGCTACAATCATCCACCTTCTGTTTTAGTAAATACGTATTTTCTGAATATGAGTGACCTGTCTTTATGAACACCAGAAGAGGGAATCTGATCCCATTACAGATGGTTGTGAGCTACCATGTGGCTTCTGGGAATTGAACTCAGGACGTCTGGAAAAGCAGCCAGTACTCTTAACCGCTGAGCCATTTCTCCAACCCCCTGTTTTGTTTTGTTTTCTTTTAAGCAATCAAACAAAAGAAGCCAAACCAAAAGAATCCAAACACAGTCCCTACAGCACCAGCACGGCTGTTTATCAATATTTCACCACAGCTGCGTTCGGAAAACAAGGACGGAGTTGAGCGGCTGTGCAAAGATTGTATGGCTAAGGATTGTGGAGCTATTTGCTGTCTCGTCTTTTGCACATCCATGATCCAGACAGCAAAATTCTGGAAGAATTCAGCTCCATATTGAGCCCGAGGTGCTGCCATTTACAAAGAGAGAAAGGTCCAAAGGACGATGTTTGGAGGAAACTCATGGCCACAGTGAAATAAATCAGAATTAAATGTCATTTAAGATGATAAGGAGGTGGAGACATTTCAACCCGGAAAACAGAAATCTCAGAGGTGAAGGGAGGTATAGGGCGTGGAAGATTCTCAATTTAACAGGCTAAGCTGAGTGGAAGGACTTTGTAGACTCAGTGAGGACTATCGGTAACAATCCAGAGAAGTTACTTAATGTACTTTGTAAGAACAAATTAGCAGGATGCGATGGGCTGGATTAGCAGGAGGTGCTCCTATGCGAAGGCATTTGGTGGGGCTGCAAGATTACTCACTGGGGAAATTTGCTAAGTGAGTCAGGAGCAAGAGTAGTTACGATTTGTGGGGGGTGGTCTTCATTCTTTCCATCCCCTCTTTATCCACATCACCTATAATCCTTATTATTTTATATTATTATGAATCCCAGCTTACGGCTGAGGAAATAATTCTCTAATGTGGCTAATGTACTGGCTAGGTGACGTTTCCCAAGGGCTTTGGGATTGGGGAAGCCCCCAGTGCTCTGAGATCTGTACAAACGGAGGACCAGGCTTGGTCCTTTCCCA
This sequence comes from Alexandromys fortis, assembly GCF_014885135.2. NCBI lineage: Eukaryota > Metazoa > Chordata > Mammalia > Rodentia > Cricetidae > Alexandromys > Alexandromys fortis. The sequence continues at coordinate 1,365,069 of NW_026067970.1, forward strand.
TCTCTATACGCACTGATCACCCTACTGCATGGATAGCGACGGGGATGCCAAGTCCTCCATGCGGACTTGTCAGACTCCACAGAACTGAATGGCAGACAGCTGAGTCCAAGGTTTACCCATCCACCACCCTCAAGCTCTGGGCTATCACATTCCAGGGGTTCTCTTGGTTGATGAGGTCTGCTCCTAGTCCCTCAGGCTCAGGCAGCCTTTCCCTGTGCGCTTTACTGTCTAATAGAAGCCTCCTGTCCCCTGTACTTTTTGACTCCACAGCTTCTGCACCACCAACCCCCACTCTAGAGCTGCCTCCCATGGCTGCCTCACACCCTAGGACTGTGCCACCTCCAACCCAGGCACGCTGGCTCATGTTTATTCGCTGTTCTTAGGTCTCCAAGGTAGTTCATTTTAAATAATAGACCCTCCTCTTCAAGGTGCCCAGACACTTCCCTGTGTCGCATGAAGTAATAAACTTTGACTTCTCTTTACTGTGACCTGCTTACAAGAGGAATCGCTGTCTCTCCTTAATTTGTATTTTGTGTTTAAGGCTTGTGAAGGCTTCCAGCACTGTCCCGAGGGTAGGACTACCCCACAGACCCTCACCAGGGTGGCTTGACTTAACCTTTTGGTCAGGCTTTTTGCTTCCCCTTCAGCCCCACTGCTTGACCAGGGAGGCCAGAAAGCAGCTGGCAGCCATGTCTGCTTGGGCTTCTTGTCAAAACATTTTTTTTAATATACAACGTGTTTTTCCCCATAGATGCTGTCAGTTGTTCAGTTGCCACCTTCATCAGTTTTGAAGCCCTTCTTCTTCCTCTCTTTGGAAAAGAACATTCTTCCTTATACTGACTCTTGCTTGTCCTTACCCGGCCACACAGAGGCAGCTTCTGGTCTGCCCTCTTACCCTGCAGTCACTGTTCCTACACTGTTTTTGTTATTCATGAGACTCTTTGATCACAGACTGATTTGGGAGGCCCTGAACCATACATGTATACAAATATGTGTGTGTTGTGTGCGTGCGTGTATGTATGTAACTCCTACATATAATTATTCTATCCAACATGTTGCTTCCATTCTTCCGCCCTTTTGCACAGCTCTGCTCTGCCTCACGAAAAAGTACAAGACATTGCACTGTTAAACAAGGCCTCGTCCTGCAGCAAAGCACACATCCTATTTAAGGGGCAAACCGAGCTGCAGGGGACTGACGTGACAGTTTTACATCACAAATTTGTTTTATTTATTTATTTTTTTTGCCTTCCTTCCTTCCCCTCCTTTTCCTTCCCATTTTTCATCTTGAAACGGTTGTATAAGTTATCCTTGACTGGCGGTCAAAATAGCTGACTGAAATTGTTAGTGTTCTCAGAGCACATTTCCTCCCATCCTCTCCGCGAGGCTGCCAAATGGCTGTGCTCTCCAGACGCGAGATCATTCCAGTTAGCGGCTCACCTTAATGATATGGGGAATGAACGCACACTGAGTTTCCCAAAATGAACAGCGCGATCTCAGGAGAGAGCTCAGAGTTCGGGGCCATTTTCTTAACTAAACTGCTGATCGCATTAAGCTGCTCGTTTCAGCGACTTTTGCTCTTCCTATGAGGGAAGTGGGCCTCCTGCTGTGTAATGCCTCTCCTTCTGATCCTGGGAGCCCCTAGGAAAGGGGGTTGTCACATGCCAACCTGGCAGGCAGCCTCCGCTTTTTCCTCTTTCTTCTACATGACTGCCCTCCTTCTGGGTCCCCCACGTACCCCCAGAATATTGGCAGGCTCTGCTGTTTCCATGGGTACAACCAGAGCCCCACTGCTCCTGAAAGACAGCCTGTGAGATGCCAAGGAGTCATCTGGCAGAGCTGGGAAGACACGGACTCTTCTTTGTATCCTGTGTGTGGCATGTCACCAAAACTACCGTGTTCCTAGTCCTCAAAACGTGTGGTGAATCTGCTCATATTGGTTTGCTGAGGTGCCACAGCAAAGTTCGACAAACTCAGGGACCCAAACAACAAATATTTATGATCTTAATTCTGGAGCCTCCAAGTCTAGAGACCAGGTGATGGAAGTTTGTCCTTCTGTGCTTGTGAGGGAGAGTCTGTCTAGTCTCTTACTCGGGCCCTTGTGGCTTTCTGACAGTCGTTGGTACCCTTTAGGTTGTAGGACACCACCCTGATGCCTACCCTCTTCTTCACATAGCATCTGCCCATGTGCCTATCTGTGCTCAAATCTGTCCTCTTTATGAGAATTCGAGTATGACATCATCTGAACTAAGTCTGCAACCAGATCAGTCACATTCTGGACTACTGGGTATTTAGACTTCACTGCACCTCTTCTTGCTGTTGGGAGGAGGCACAATTCACCCCATAATGCCACTCTTCCTGGGCCTCTTTAGTTTTCTTCTTTGCAAGAAATTGTTTACAAGATTGTTGATGAGCCAAAAATGACTCTTTGTTAATGGAGAGTGGTACTTAAGTAATAGGTATACTTAAGGATTAATTCTGTTTGTCCAGCTGCTCCCAGAAGATTTGCATGGATTGAGGCTTCAGCAAGGATTTCAGGCAGTATTCCTGGAGTCTCCAGAAGATGGGGCTACTCGTTGCATTTTCTTCTCAGAAAGGTGTTAGTGTTGCAAAGAGGCTAATCCCGCAAAGAATAAATGCTGCCTTTCTTCACTGAAAACCAACCACAATGACCTTCTCAACTCACCCTTTTTTAGTCTTCCGAATACTTGGTTCCTGATTCAATCTATAACCTACTTGGGCAGTGGGAGTAGAGTCACCAAGCACAGAAAGGGCCTTTGGATCTTTTATTTGGACCAGACATGGGTTCAGCAATTTTTATGTTCCCTGGATATGCACCTTAGGTCTCAGAGAGGCAAGATGGCTGCCTGAGATTCCACATCTGGTTAGATCCTTCTCCATAAGGCTCAACTTAAATCCACAAACGTCTTTGCACGCTACTGTCCGCTCCCTTCTCCTTTACTTTCTGTTCTTAACTCATTTAATTACAATGATTTTTTTCCTTGTCTGTCTATTTCACTGGTCCAGAGAACCTAGCAGTTGAGGCAACGGTATGTGAACTCTCTTTCGTGTTTGGAAGCCTTGCATGCTAACTCAGACTTTAGCATCCAGCTTACATTGGAAATTAGCCTGAGGACTTGTTAAAACACAGACCGGCAGGCTTGCCCTTGGGTTCTGATTTGGTAGGTCTGGGCAGCTCCTAGTTATTGCTGATGTTGCCAATCTAAGGACCACACTGTTGACAGCCATTGACCTAGAACTGTTGATGGGATACAGTAAGTGGCCAGTACACGTTCTGGGATATGTGGTGATGTGGGAAAGGCTGTCCGTGACACTGGGTGATACAGGTGATTGCTTAACTGTTCCTTCTGATTCCCCGGGGTGTTGAATATAATGTGACATTATTTACTGAGAGCATTTTGGAACCGGGTACATCTCTGGCCAGACTGAGTGGGTTTGGGGCTGGTGTGGTTTAACTGAGAAAACCCTTTATAGGCTCTCGTATTGAACATTTGGCTGCCAGTTAGTGGCGCTATTTGGAGAAGTTATGGAACTTTTAAGACACAGAGCCCTGCTGAGAATATTCGTCACTGGGGGGTGGGCTGTGAGATTTATAGCCTCACCCCACTTCTAGTTCTCTCTCTGCTTCCTGGGTGCAAATGAAATGTGGTCAGCCACCTTCCTGCTCCTGCAGTCTTGCCTTCTCTACCACACAGAAGTCTGTAGGTGCTGGAACATGAGACAAAATCACCTTTTTTCCTTGAGTTACTCCTGGTCATAGTTTAAACAGCAACAGAAAGGTACAGATGGGGTTAGAGTGGGAGCAGAGGCGATACACCCAGAGCTTCCCTGCCTGCTATTTCATGACAACAGTTTCCAGAATGTGTTACCTTAGTGCCCAAGGGAGCGGCAAAGGCTGGCGTTCTGTCTTTGACTAGCACAGGTCTTGCCATTTAACTCTAGCCCCTCTAGGAGGACAACTGTCAACTTTAATATTTTCACACTTTAACAAAATAAATCGTAAGTTAGTAATACCATAAGCAAAGAAGAAATTAAACTAATATTTGTTGGAGATTTTTAATTCATTTACTTAAATGTCAGTTAAATTTAAAAGCTAACCAGACCAGGGCATCAGCTGTGCATCATCCCAGTGCTTCTGTCTAGTTTCAAGGAGAGAGTTTCATGGGATCACATGGGGTTTGAGTGAGAACCACAGAGACCTAACGAACTTGCTCCGAAGGGCTCCAGGAAGACAATGCTGGCCTATAAGGGAGTGTTGTTGGCTATTCGCTTTGCCTTGTTGCGCTCTAGACACCAGGCTTCCGTCTGTAACAGATCAGGAAGCCAGCCTTCCTCGTGTTCTTAGTCTTGTTGGATATAATTTTAAAACCGGCTTATAAGGAAACACATGGATGGGCTGGAGAGATGACTTAGCAGTTAAGTGCACTCTCTCAGAGGTCCTGAGTTCAGTTCCCAGCAACCAAGTGGCGGCTCACAACCATCTATAATGGGATCCAATGCCCTCTTCTGGAGTGCAGATAGATGGACATGCAGACAAAACATTCTTATACATAAAATAAACAAACCTTTAAAATAGGAAATGCTAGGACAGTTTTATCAGAGTTTGAGGACAAAGAAAAATCCAAACCACAAAAACAACCAAACAACTAAGGCAGGCAAACCAGAGAGCTCAGCGGCTTCCAGAAGGAGAGAGAAAGGAAACAAGGAAGTTGTGCTCTCTGAGCTAGAGGGTGGGAGAACAGGTGGAAGTCTTGGTAGATACACGAGGTCCAGAGTTTTCAGGGGGAAGGGGAAGAGGGGAGGGAGAGGGATAGAGAGAGAGGAAAAGAGAGAGGGAGAGAGAGAGGGAGAGAGAGAGAGAGAGAGAGAGAGGAGAGCAGCACCATCTGGGGTGTCAAGGCAAGCAGCTTTAGGACTTCAGCCAGAGGGAGCTAGAGAAAGGCAGAGAGGGAAAAAAAAAGTTCTTGAATTAAAACTTAGAAAGTGGCAAGTTTTAAGAGAAAAGTCTGTAAGCAATGGCATCAAGAGGGGGCTTTTGGGCCAATAAGTACAAATCCCACTAAGGCACAGTTCCCCCACCTTCCTATCGTGTCTTCAGGCACACCAGGTTTCATTTCACCCCTGACGTCAGCTGTTCTCTGGAGAGTGCTAACAGATTTTCTTCTTGTTGCTGCTCTGCCTTGTCTTGGCAAGGGAAGAGCCTGCTGACCAAAACATTTGTAAAGGGAGCTACCGACTGTCACCCTGGTATTGTGTCAGAGAATGTCACAGAGCTGCTAATCGAATGTCTCAGAGGCTCTCCAGGCAAGGGAGCACCTGTTAGCATGAAAAAGGGTCACGCCATTTTTACAAAGGAAGCTGGTAAGCACTGTGTCCCACATGGTGCTGAAGAAGAAGCTGGCTGCCAGTAGCCTCTCTCATGCCCTCTCACTTCTCTGCCCAGGACCTCCATCCAGTCTCTACAAGCTGGCAGACCGACAGCCCATGTGTGAACAAGCAAGCAGGCTGCCTGGAGAAAGAACGGGAGAGGAAGCTCGGGGAGCCACAAGCACCCACCAGACAGAAGATGCTGAGGACAAGGAGGCCAGAATCAGCTTTGTGAGCCCCTCTGCTTCTCAGAAAACTGAGAAAAGGGGAAGGCAGGGAGGGTAAACAAGGCAGGGGTGGAAAGAACTGCATCGTGCAGAGAAATAAGGACTTTATCTAGCAGATGTGAAAAAAAGCATTATTTGCTAATAGGAAGAGAAATTTGGGGTTAGGAACCCAGGAGGGATGAAAACATCACTTACACATGCTTTTATAGTTCTTGAATTTGAATCATAAAAACTACCCATTCAAGCATTCAGTAATAAAAATTAAACAAAATCTTTCCTTGAATTTGAGTTGAGTCCATCAGAATTTCTGGAACCCCTTTGCTATGGTTTGAGCATGCTCCCTTCCCCTTCAGGATGAAGTTTAATTTTGGGGCTGTTACTACGGTGGAAACTAATCTATCTGTGGTGTTGAGATGGATACAATAGGAGTAGATGAGGTCATCGGGGATGAGATTACAGAAGTGAATCCTGGTAGCTCTATAAGAACGCCGAGAGCCCGAGAGACCTGCTTGTGCGTTCCCTTCCTTATGTGATTCCCTGCATCCTCTGGTACCTTGAGACTCTGCTAGCGAGAATGCTATCGCCAAAATAAATGGAGCCCCTGGATCAGAAGCCTCCAAGATTAGAAGCCCAACCAAACTTCTCTTCTTTCCAGCTTAGCCAGCCTATTACAGGTGTTATCAGTCATAAAAGTGGACCACGTGCTTTACCAATCGCCTGAAAATTGTTGTGGTTCATACGGAACTACTGCAAAGGAAAGAGATGGAGCCAGTGGACAGAACACTGAATCATGGGAAATTACAGGAGTCAGCTGTTTGCGTTTTTTTTTTTTCTCCCCGAGACAGGGTTTCTCTGTAGCTTTGGAGCCTGTCCTGGAACTAGCTCTTGTAGACCAAGCTAGCCTCAAACTCACCGAGATCCACTTGCTTCTGCCTCCCGAGTGCTGGGATTAACGGCATGCATCACCACCGCGCGGCTGTTTGCACTGGGGATGGGATTTGGAAGTCAGGGAGGGTGAACTAGTCCGCAAATGGGAGTGTTGGAATGAAGGAGACCGTCTGGTATGCGAAGAGCAGAGGGCTGGCAGGGCAGTGTGCTGACTTTGGGGAAGTGGAGCGGCTCCAACTTAACTTTGGGTTGTGGAAGAGGATGCCAAGTACAGACAGGCAAAGTCCAATGTTTTCTCTTGCACGGCTCCACCCTAGCCTGATCTTCCTGGAAGTTACACTTTTGGTCGCCTTAACACACTCAACGATTATTTTCTAAGAGAAGGATAATGACTGATAGAAAGGAATAAGGCAAATTTAATTTAGATGAGAAACAATTTAAAAGCTAATTGGTGGTGGGAGGAGCCAAGAACAGGTGGCACTCTACTTTGCCATGAATCCTCAAATGACAGTCTGGTGCTAATTTGTATTCCAAAGGAAAAACCTGTGGAGCGATTTGCATGTGAAAATAGAGTGTAGCATAGAAGATGGAGATATCACATAAAGAAATTCAATTTGGGCTGGCAAGATTGAGCACTTTTTATGGGGTTAGCAGATAACTGTGCAGCCAAAATTTATACCAACTCATAGATTGTATTAATGTAGTGAGGTTTTCATGAAATTAAAAAACGGCTATCTGCAAGAAAAGTGCCCCGTGGCAGAGTGGATGCTGCCTGAAAGCAGGATGTTCCTATGCTTGGGTCCCTCAGACCTCTGCAGGGAGAGCAGCAAAACCAAAGCTATAACCAGGGAAAAAGCAGCAGTCCCCACGAACTGCAAGGGGGTAGTGTGTGTGTGTGTGTTTTTTTGTCTGTGTAAGTGGCTATATATTTGACCTTGTAACATAGCTGCACAGTGGGATTCCCTGGTGCTGCTTTTCTGAGCAGTTGTTTGTGGTAACTAGGGAAATATCAAGGCCCAGGTTATTGTGCTAGGTCAGTCCCTGAGATGCCAGGGTGGTCTTTCTCTTTCCCAGTGTGAATTTGTGCAGAGCGACAGGTCAAGGCAGCAGAAGGTAACTTCAGAATCTTCAGCGTGTACATTGCCACTGTTCCCTGGCCCATGCCTGCAGTTAAGCACTGTGCACTTTGGGTGGGTTTGCTAGAAGCAAACGTGTTCTAACTACCTTCCATTTATCATGCCGCCCCCACTTTGTTTTAGCTCCACAACCTGTGATGTGAATTTTGAGTTAAAGCAACTCCTTCTGTTTTCTCTGATTATATATTTTTACATGGGTCTCAAGACCATATGTTTCCATAGACCTTTATCATACATCCTTCTTGTATAGAGGTTACATGAAAGAACGGAGGGAATACTCCAGGTCAACGTATAAGTAGCTGTGAGGGTGGGAAGATAGGGGAAAGTAGGAGATCAGGGATGGGTTAACCATAACTAGGATGCATTAAGAAGCCTTATGGAAATGTACTAGTTTGTAAACTAATTAAAATTAATATATTTTAAATAAGAAAGTTTGAACAGAAGTACCCTGCATGGAAAGAGAATACGTCTCCTGGAAGACACGGGTTATCAAATGAAAATCTCAGTGCTAGCCATGGGATACCCCCTTATGAACATTTGGTCAGGGAGGCTCCACAGATACCCTAAACAACCCAAGTTATTGCCAATGTTTTGGGTTGCCCACCATAACTAGATGGTAAGGCTCTCTTACTGGAGACACTATTTACTTAGGATGTAGGAGATAAAGAATTCAATCTCAATTGACCAGGAAACTCTTTCCCGACTAGTTATATTACACAGTACCAGTGGTTGCCATGTAGGCTAGTGGGGGACAAAATATATCAGTGAAATTATCTATTACTGGACCCTGCATGCCACAATATTGATCTGCTTGGATAGATGTATCTGCTCGTGCAATAGTGGCCTGATGGTTATGGTGACAACCTACTGCTTTTTGCTTTACTATGAGGCCTGTTCCACAGGAGGGATTTTATACCTGGGACTGAAACCCTGGTCAAAAGCTCATGTTTGGGAAGATCATAGGCTCTAGGAATGAACCTATAGTATTGTTATAGTAAATGGTCATATCAAACTGCCTTCTAAATGTATGTTCATACTCATTGAGTTGTGTTGTTCTCAACATTGGTCAGGAAAACTTCTTTCCTCCAGTGCGTAGTGGCTAATTCAGAGAATTTTAGCTGTCGAAATGCCAGGTATAACTGCGAGTACTCACCTATCAGTGGGTCATCGATTTCCTCCTCCCCAGTCCAGGGTTCAGGGAACATCTCAGAGGAGTGGGTGAAGAGAATGGAAGAGCTGGTGGATAGGAAGGAGAGCTGGACATGACATGGCTGTGGTACACACCAGCTCACAGCAAGTAGAGTTACTCGCACAGGACTTGTACAACATCAAGCTAGTAAAAATTAAAGCAGCATTCTTATTCCCTGATTGAGGAGTTACCATGAAAGTGGGTGGCAGCCAAGTGAAGGAAACTGCCTTAATTTGATTTCTATTGCTGTGATAAACACCATGAGCAAAATCAACCTGATGAGGGAAAGGTTTATTTGGCTTACGGGTCCAATCACTGTCCATCTTTGAAGGATGCTGAGGCAGGAACTCAAGAAGGGCAGAAACCTGGAGGCAGGAACTGGAGCAGATACCATGGAGGAACGCTGCTTACGGACTTGCTCAAAATTCTTTCTTACACAAGTCAGGACCACCTGTGCAGGTGAGACATCACCCACACTGGACTGGGCTCTCCCACATCAATCACCAATCAAGAAAATCCCTTACAGAAATTTCCAGAGGCCAATCTGGTGGATGCAGTTCCTTCACTGAGGTTCCTTCTTCCCAGGTGTCTTAGTTAAAGTTTCTACTGCTATGAAGAGACACCACGACCATGGCAACTCTTATAAAGGAAAACTTTCAAATGGGTGGCTTGCTTATAGTTTCAGAGTTTCAGTCCATTATCATCATGGTAGGGAGCATGGCGGCATGCAGGCAGATATGGTGATGGAGTAGTAGCTGACAGTCCTACATCTTGCAGGCAACAAGAAATGGACTGTCTTACTGGGCGGGGCTAGAGGATATATAAACCCTCAAAGCCCACCTCCACGGTGACACACTTTCCCCAACAAGAACATACCTATAAGCATACCATGAAAACAAAGCCACACCTCCTAATAGTGCCACACACCAGGTGATCTCCATATGTGTCAAGTTGGCAAACGACCCAGCACAGAGAGTCACTCTCCTTTGAGTAATGGTGTTTGTGGGTTGCTCATGCCTTCGTGGATGCCCCCACACTCAGGTGTCATGGGCAGCACTAATTGGACTCAGTGTAACCAATAACAACAGCAAAAAGGAGGATACGGTGGAGGGAGGGACATGGAATGGAGGCACTGGGTGGATTTAGAAGAAGGTGATTAAGGAAGAATATGATCAAAATATAATGTTACATGTGCAAGATATTCAATAAATAGTATTATTTAAAGAACAATTGAAGAGAAGGAACAGATAGTTCATATTGAAATCTAGACTATGGTGGCCCACTCTGGACTGTATTGTAAAATGAGGATTCTCCGGTCCTCACACTTCTCAAGTAGTTTGGAAAGCTTGAGTATTGAGGACGAGTGATTCTAATGCATGATTCAATATTCTCATATTGACTAGGTGATGTCTAAGACTTCTACTGATTAATTTATACTACCCTTTTAGATACGTGCGAATTCTTAAAGCTATCAAAAGCAGTAACATAAATAGTTATGTTTTGTTTCCTTTCTCCATGAGTTGCTTCCCACAGTCCAAGATTCACCATTAAAACCTTGAGAGAGAAGTTATTGATCTGTGGCACTCATATGAAAGCAACTGTATATAGGACTGGGATCAATGTGTTTGGAGAAGTCCTCAAATACATTGTAGTGACAGGATTTAGACTAAGTTTGTGCTCCAGAAAATGAATGATAAATTGTTTTGGTCTGTGTCATATGTCCTATGTGGTTTCAGGCAAGGGAGCTATCAAGATGGTGCCCAAGGGTGGCAGAGAAAGGACTTTGTTCATGGCAGCCTGGGGCAGAGGATAAGGGAGGGACAAGATGCGCCTTCAGAGGCAAGCTCTAGTGGACCTGCCTCCTCCATCAGGACTCCCTGCTCAGTTACATCTTCCCTACCCCACATGGTTTCTTCAACATTAAATCAAGCCATTGATTAGGACCCAGCCCCCAGGATTTAATCGGTGTCTAGAGGTGTGCTTTATTCATCTCCCAGTAGCGCTCTCCATCCAAGGAGAGTGAAGATTAACCACCGCACAGGGCGAATTGCTAGAAAATTCAAACCCGGATCAATTTAGATTCAAAATTTAGAACAAAACTCATTGAACCTTAACCAAAGGAGACCTTAATCAAACCAAAACAAAACTCAAACCAAATCAAAAGCTAAAAAACAAAAACAAAAACAAAAACAAAAAAAAACTCCATTGGAGTTCACTTAGAGAAAATTTGGTGCTTTCAAAAAAATTCTGTAGGACTTCTGAGGGATGTAAGCACAGAGATCCACATCTTTGAGGGGTATCAAGCAGACAATCCACCCAAAATGGCTCTTGGATATTTGGAACTCTGTGGAGATGGATTTCAAGCTGTAAGATCGGCCCACAGTGCTTTCCATTTATAAATGTTCACAGCCTGGGCTCATGGGTCAAACCTGGGACACATGGAACTGTCATGTTCCCAAAGTTTTCTTGAAGCTCAACTTGAGTATTTTTCTCTGGTGCCCGAATGAGGGGGGGAAGAGGGATACAGAAAAGGTACCCAGAGGCCTTTGTTCTGTCTTTGGAAACTTCCAGTCACAGGCAAGACTTCCCCTGTAGTGACTTGCATTTCTGTTCTTCAAAGTATGGAGCAAGGATTGGCAGCATGAGCATCCCACCTCCTACCCCACCCCCGCAGTCACTGGAGCCGCATTTGAACGATTCCCCAGGTGACTGGGCACACGGAGGTTTGAAGTACTCTTCCCAAATCTATTTCTTAGATGGCACAAGAGCCTGCCTTTGAAAATAGGTAAGGGACATCCTTACTGCCATGGGTTTCATAGAAAAGTCTCTGTCAACACTTTTTAAGCAGGTTGGAGGTAATAAGATCTGACCCATTTGGATCTATAACCGCATTTACAAGGCCTGTTTGATCCCTCACAGTAAGGGACTAGCACCCAGGAGACTTGCCCACCAGGAAAATGTATAGCTGTCATCCGTGGTACCTGATGCGATTTTAAAGCTGAGGAAGAGACTTCAAGAGTATTCTCAACAACAACAACAAAACAAATAAAGCTCAGTAATCTAACTGCTGTGTTCCCACGTGCGTGTATGTATGCATGTGTGTGTGTGTGTGTGTGTGTGTGTGTGTGTGTGTGTTGAGGATAACATTAGCTTCCGAGGTCAAAACCAGTATTTTTTGTGTCCTTTGCATCACGCTAAGATTCCTGGCAGAGTGGGTCCCTCATGAAGTGAGCGCTCGATAAACGTCAGCGGCAATGATTTGCGCCACACTCGTAATATTTTTAATGTGATTCCTTCTGATGAGCGCTCTGCTTCGTATGCTAACTTTTATATACCTAGCAGCCAAATGGTCTGGTGCTGAGTGCACAGAATACCGGGCTCCGACTAAGTGTGATTAGATATTGATTTCTGAGTCCCGTGAACATTAGCAATGCAGAAACTGTTGGGCGCTGGGTCATTACAGACTGAGGGGCTGATGCTGGCAGAGTCCAACAGTCACAGTCAGGGGGAAAGTTCTCCAGACGCTATAAAGCCCAGGCCATGAATTTGACCCTTTACACATGTGTGGCTTTGACCCACTCCTCAGCACCCTGTGTCTTGTCTGGAAACTAGGTGCAGAGAGATTTTATTGAAAATTTGTCCTGACTGCTGGGGAAAAAAAAAGTTCCAAGCCAGGCACATGGAGTGAGGAATATCTGTGGTGAGGTTGCTGTCAAGGAACTATGGGAAAATCTTTTTAAAGTTTGAAATAAGTAGTGAATGAATAAGAAGGGCTAGTTAATATATTTGGAAGTTTGGGATAAATCAGAATGACTGTATGCTCATTTTTTTTCTTCAAAATTTGTCTTTTTAGTTAGAGCGTCTATGTCCTCTGTGCTTGGATTTGGGCTGTCTGCTGTGTCTGAGGTGATCGAAGGATATATGGTGAAAGTGGTATTGGCCAGAGACTGGTAGCTCCTATTTTCTGCATCCTTTTCTCTCAGAATCTAGGCATACAGAGACATCTCATAGTTCTTGTGGTTGACTGCCATAGCTGAGCTTTCAGAGAATCGCAAGTATTAACTGGACAACTGGATACGCTGTATTGGATGTCCCAATCTGAGACACAAAAGTCATCTCATATGGAAACGTAGCCTTGAGGTTCTGGCTCTGAAGCAAATGAAGAAACAAGCAAGCAAACAAAGGCTTTCAGTGATGATAGCCATTGTCTGAGCACAGCGCGTAAGAGAAGGAGGGAGAAGTAGGCAGTGGAGAGCCAGGCACCTCACAGAGCAGGAAAGTGATGCCTCTCCTTTGGAGTGGATTCTTATACAGCAATGGGTACCTGTAATACCGTTTCCCTATAGAGTAGGAGGTCACGTGGTAGCAATGACCATTCATCCTCACTCTTGCAGCACCTGCCAAGACTCTGCTACCCTGTGCCAGCACCAAGGCCATGTCAGCTCAGAAGCTGGTACTCTTTGAAGTCCACCCTTTGAAAGGTATTGTCTTTAAAAAGAATGCTTGGAACCAGCAAATCTAGAATGTGGGGAAAAAGGAAACTTTATTCACTGTCGATGGGATTGTGAACGTGTCCAGTCACTCTGCAAATCAAAGTGGAGAATCCTCAAAAAGTTAAAAATAAATCTACACTGTGACCCAGCTCTCCTGCTCTTCAGAGTGTGCCCAGGGATTCGAATCCCCTTCTCCTGATGCTTGCTCAGGCATGTTCACTGTTTCCCTGGAAGCAGCCTGCAGCACTTAGGGTTTCTACTGCCTGGATAAAACACCATGACCACAAGCAACTCGGGGAAGAAAGTGTTTATTTTACGTCTGCACATCACATCACAGTCTATTATTGAAGGAAGTCAGGGCAGGAACTGAAACATAAACCATGGGAAGATACTGCTTGCTTCTCGTGATTTGCTCAGCCTGCTTCCTTATGAACTCCAGGACCGTCTCTCCCTCAGGGTTGACACCACCGCAGTGAAATGGACACTCCCATAGCAGACACTAATAAAGTGGGGGCATTTTCTCAGCTGAGATACACTCATCCCCAAAGCTCCTACGAGCTCTAGCTTGTATCAAGTCGACATAAAGCTAGCCAGCACAACTGAGCCCTCGTCAGCTTGATACACAAACACATTACTATTTATTTAACTAGATTTTTTTCTTTCTTGTTCATCCCTATGCTTCTGTATTAATATTGCATCATAAAACATAAATAACCTTAAAATGCCCACAGTCCTTAAAAATTCATAGACTCCAAATGTTCATAACATCCAAAATCTCAAGTTCAAAGTTTCTATAAAATATTCAGTTTCTTTAAAATTCCAAAATCTCTCAGTTAAGGGCTACATAATGATAATATATTATTATTATTATTATTATCATTATTATCATCATCATCATCATTATCATCATCTAAATGCTTTTTACTCCAGGAGGAAGGAACTAGGGCAGAGTCACAGTACAAACAAAGCAAAACCAAATTCCAACAGTGTAAATAATTCAGTGTCCATTGTCTCGGTTCCCCTCATGATTACCTGTGCTCCAAAAGGCTTGAGCAATTGAACTCTGACTCTGCCATACATAGCACACACAGCTTGTCTGGTCAGATCAGGTGGACTTCATTCTGTGACTGCTGTTGTTCTTGGAGGTTGTCCCATGGTACTAGGGTCTCCAAAATGCTGGGCTCTCCTACTGCAGCTTGGCTTCACTTTCACCAATAGGCTCCCTTGGCCTCTCTTCAGGGACTCCGTCCCTGCCACATGATGCCAAACCTCAACTTCTCTCCATGACCTCTTCAGTCCTGGGGCTTTACTGTATCTTCACCCGTAGCTCCTCCATGACCCATTCAAGTCCTCAAAATCAGAACCACCTAGGTGACTATTCCACACCTGAATGCTTTCCAATAGAGGGCTGGATAATGAGAAAATGGTAAATATACCCTATGGAATATGATTTAGGAGGAAGAAAAATGAACTCATGGAATTTTCAGGCAAATGGATGGCACTGCAAAGATAATATTGAGGCTCCAGTGGGTGGAAGCCACGCATGGGCCAACCTGGGTCCTCAAGACGTGAGCTGGCAGGAAGACAGCCACAGGCCCACCCTTTGCCTTGAGGCACCTGGCAAGTGGGTGCCGTTATGATGAGCAAGTGTGTGGTAGAGAACGAGGACAAAATGTGGTGCGAGAGAATTGTTTGTATTCTGTCAATCATATTTTAAATAAACACTGATTGGCCAGGCAAGAAGTATAGGCAGGTCAACCAGACAGAAAGTAGAGGTGGGGCAATGAGAACAGGAGAATTCTAGGAAGGAGGAAGCCTATTCTTCCCAGTCCTGCCCAGATCACTGAAGAAGCAAGATGTGACCTGCCCCGCTGAAAAAGGTACTGAGCCATGTGGCTGACATCAATAAGAATAATTGGTTAATATAAGCTACAAGAGCTAATACGAAGCCTGAGCTAATGGACCAATCAGTTTATAACCTATAACCTAATGTAGACTCTCTGTGTGGTTTTCTTTGGGATTTGCCAGCTGTGGGGTACTGGGCGGGACAGAAACCCCAACAAGCAGCCCCTCATGCTACAAGAATGGTCCGGATGTTCTGGAAAGAGGCCTAGTGGAAGAGGTGAAAGTGGTGAGGATAGGCTGAGGTGGGTGGCCTGCTTGCTACCTGGGGCTGTGGTGACATCTGGGCCCAGGCTGCTGCCAAGGGCTATGTCTGTGTCCATGGTCCTCCTGCAGAGATGTCCTTGGCTCCTGTTACCACCAAAGGCTGTGGAGATGTCTGCGGTTCTGCCCGCCACCTAAAGTCATGTGGTGTTTAAGAGTCACGCTACAACAGTGCCATACTGACCTGAGGGGCCTGCTCTGCCACTCACAGAAGAGCTGCTCTCCCGCACCCCCCCCACACACACTCAAGAGAGATGGCCCTGTCACTCACCATGGGTGTGAGAGAACTGACCCAGATGGCATGGCCATAGGAGAGATGGCTCAGCTGCCACCCAGTCCTGCATACAGGGCCTTAGGTTGGCCCACCCTAACACCACCCCATCTGTGACCTGCTGGAGAATGTGAAGGGACCAGTCCTGTGGAACGATACCCACAGCATCCTCAGGACTGGGGCAGCCTTGGGACATCCGAGAGGAGTTCCGGTGAGGAGCCAGTGAAGATGGCGTGCCAGAAGCCAGAGGCCTTGAACCAGACCAACAACTCATTGCAATGAACACTTGCAAGTAGAGCTGATTGAACAAAAGGGTAGACTGTGCCACCGTGGCTTCCCGTGCCGCTAGGTAGACTGTGCCACCGTGGCTCCCGGGGCTGCTAAGATGAGTGAAGGGCTATTGGAGAGGTGGGAAAGGAAGAGGGGCGAAGAGGTGGGGTTTTTGTTGTTGTTTTTGTTTTAATATTTTGTATTTTCTTTTTGAGGAGACGCTGCAAGGGTGAAGTGTGGGGGGACTGGGAAATGAGCAGAACTTGGGCACATGATGTGAAGTCCCAAAGAATCAACAAAGAAATTATGTATTTTTTAAAAGATCATATTGAATGAGGTAGCCTAGACCCAGAAAGACAAGCGTCTCCTTTTCTCTTTCATGTGAGATTTCTTGCTTCAAATCGTCAGATATGAGTGTGTGTTAACATGGAAAGGGCCCAAGAGGGCGAGGGCTCAATCCTAGCGAAGAGCTATAGGCAGCCCAGGAATGCTGGGCGTGGAAGAAACACTCTCCCCAGGGAAAACTACACCATCAGTTATCTAGTACCGAATGGTCAGCCTTGAAAACACATACACAAGTAACATTATACAGACTTGGTAGGCTATATTTATATATTTAGGAACTTAAGTGTGTGTATATAGATATACACAGATATCAACAATAAAAGAAAAAGAGCCATAAATTTGAAAGAGAGGACGCGGCTGTGGTTACATACATGAGAGAGTTTGAAGGGAGAAAAGGGAAGGGGGAAATGTAATTATAATTAAAAAAATCAAAAGGTATTTAAAAACATTTGTTTGTTTATTTAGCATGCATGTATGCATGTATGTATACGTGTGTGTTTGTGTGCGGGTTTGTGTGTATGCCCATTACGACACTGATGAGGAGGTCAGAGGACAACTTGCGGAGTCCATCCGTCTGCCACGCGGATTGTGGGGACTGAACTCAGGTTGTAAATCTTGATGGCAAGCTCTTCCCCATTGAGCCTTCTTGCCGGTCTTGAAAGCTGTCTTCTGGCTGAGAAGCTCTTATGCTTTCTTTACCAACGCACTCAGAAGTCATCACAGTGCTAGACCACCAGTTAGCTGTGGCTCCATTTTTTTTTTTTTTTTTGCCCACATGCAAAGGGAGCATGCGCACACCGTGAGCGCGTCTGTTAGTGACCTCATTAGACTCCTCCCTCCCAGTTTTCTTCTCTCACCAGGCAGGGAATTAACCAGAACGCGAGTGGTGTCCACAAAATTCTCAAAGGATGGCAGCTATGTTGAAGCTGATGTTTTATTGTTGTTTCTCTTTCTACTGTAGGGGAACTTTCCCGGCCTGTGAGCCCTAGCACAAAGGACGCTGGGAGTCTCACAAAGTTTTGGTACTAAAATTCAAGGGTAGTTCCGAGTCTCCAGGTCTGCCTATTTTTAGCTCCAGAATCTAAGCACGGCTGCACATTAGACTCACCTGGGGAGTCTTCACAAATAAAATGGATCATGCTTAGGTCTTATTATAGATTAATTAAATAAAAATGGCTGAGGTCAGTATCTCACATTAGTATTTAAAAAATTCTCGGGTGATTTACAGGCCCAGTGAAGGCTGGGAAGCATGCCTAGTCCAAGAGTTTCATCCGCTCTTACTGTGGTAGAGAAGAGAGGATTATTATATTTCTTAATGGTATATATGCCTAATCTTGTCTATTTAAGGCATAGCTCAAATATATGTGTGTAATAGAAATATAAAATTGGATCTCAATAAATATTTATGAGCTGCATAGAAAGAAACACAAATGAAAGCTGAGAAAGCCATCCTGCAAGCCGTCATAGCTTCTCTTTGGACATGGCTCGGCTTTTGACTGTGGATGGTTGGTGGCAGAGGGTCCTCGATTTACAATTCTCCACTAGAACGCTCCTCCCACTATGACTGGATGTTTCCTTTTCTGGTCTCTTTCTGGTGTTTCCTTTCTTAATTATCTGAGCCATGGTCACCTGAGGGCAGAAGGACGCTCTACAGTGCGCTGTGGAACGAAAACCCACTGTGAACACCAAGATGGATATGGCTGCCTGCTTTATTGCCCACTGACAAAGGCATATCTGTTTACTCAGCTAAAAATGATAAATATTCCTGAAGCAAGCTGCGATCCGCCAAGCCCCTCAGCCCCCTTGGAAGTCTCTGTGGCATCTATGCTAGACAGGACTTGATGTAAATCTTAGCCAGCAGAAAAGCCAGTAGAAAACTGTTTGGGGCTTTAGGGTCTTCACTGCAATGTCACCAACTTTGTGAGTCTCCAGTGATTTTAGGACTGGCTTCGGAGAGATCCGTCAGTGTGGACATCCTCAGCTTGTGCAGGAAGTACACGGCTGTTTGCATGCCTATTATTGTTTTTGCTCTGGAGCACAAAAGCTGCATCTCCCCCACTTTAGGATTCAGAATCTTAAACAGTCACCAGCGGAGTCCCAAGGCTTGCCTGGAATCACAGAATTCCCCCTTGAAGTTCAAATCTTTCTTAGCAGTAATTCAAGAGGGAGTTATGATCGCATGATGGACTCATGACATTTCTTATTAGGGATATAAAAGGTCAGGTTTTAATATCTTTTGGTGATATATGCATCTGGCTCAAGATCAGGCAGTTGTGAATGATGGAATTTAAATTGTAATTTAGTGACAGGGTAAGGGGTGAGAAATTACAGTGCTATGGCAGTTGCCCGGGCTGCACACCATCTTCAGGACATCTTGGGGGTCTGTAGGTCAGTGTCCTCGCTTGAAGTGATGCGGCAGGGGCAGCAGCAATGGCTCCTCTCAGCTATCTGTGTGGACACTTGATATCCTGCCATGGGGAGGTAAAGACAACTCCCAAGTCTCAAATCCTCGCCTTCTAGATGGCTTGCAAATTCATAAGACTCCATTGATTATTTCCCATTTTGTCCCACTATCCCAAAACCCTTATTTCAGTTTCTCTTTTTTTTTCCTCAAAAATAAAAGTATTTGCAGGCACACAAAAACCCTCATCCAGTCTTTGCTATGTTATGAAGTAGGACTGATTGAGATCAAATGAGCTGGGTGAGAATTCCCCTTCCTCACCTAAGAAAAATCACCTCTTTTATTCTTAGACATGAGCAGAAGAAGATCCAGCTAGCAGTGGGAGCTCCCAGAAGCTGTGAGACAGGGACTGGGACGCAGAAAGAGGCAGGGTTTGCACTCCCTACTTCTCTGAGCTTCGTTCCCTCATCTTAAGTGATCCCTCAGCCTCAGTTTTCTTCCCTATAAATTGCCTAGCTAATAAATTGCTTTGAGGCTAAGGTAGAACAGCCTCTCTCACAGTGATCTATAATTGCGTGATTTGCCCAGGAGACGGGGGTGTTCATAGCTACTGGTTTTGATAAATTCCCTGGATCATGATTCTTGCTAGTCAGACAGTGTGGTCAAATAAGTGAGCATGTTTCACCACCACTAACCACCTCCACCATTATCACCATCATCATCACCACCATTATCACAACAATGTGGAGACCGATAAAGCAAGACCATTGATGTCAGCCTCTGGCTTCCACATCCACATCCATCACTTCCCACCAAAAAGAAAAAAAAAAGAAGACAAAGGAAACAGATTAGTTCAACTTGCAGCACGGCTACAACTAAAACTCAAGAGTATGATCTTTGTGAGCATTTTTCCTGGTTTCTATTTTGCCCCACAAGGCCACGCAGGTTCACTCTAAGAAGTGCCTGTCAGACTGACTATGTAAATCTCTTGGTTTTGTTCTCATTTGGAACCAAGAACTGCATGTCTGTGTCTGTTTTTGTTTTTGTTTGTTTGTTTTGTTTGTTTTTGTGGTTTTTCAAGACAGGGTTTCTCTGTAGCTTTGTAGCCTGTCTTGGAACTAAGTCTTGTAGATCAGGCTGGCCTCAGACTCACAGAGATCCACCTGCCTCTGCCTCCCGAGTGCTGGAATTAAAGGCGTGTGCCACCACCGCCCAGCTCATGCCTGTGTTTTTAACAGGTTCTCAGCCCACACAGCTGGCAATGCTCTCCACCATGCTGAATGTTGAGGCTTTGGGTGAGGTCAGCCATTGCCTCTTCCCATGGCTTTCCTCTGGTGGGTCCTGGATAAACCCTGGACTCATTTGGCTTCTCTCATGAGTGAAACTGTGTTTAAAACAATTTAGAAAATGTAAAGACATCTAAAGTATCTTCAATTTATAAAAACATTCAAAATTGAATTAAATTTAATTTTGTTCACTGCTGAGATCCCCAGGAGCCTTAGGCAAAGCTCTTCTCTCCCTCCTTTTCTTCCCACTAAACCCGTTTTCCTTTAGTCTGAAACTCTGGCCTAATCAATACAAGAGTTAACTTTCTAATTCAATTAAAGTTTTCTTTGCTTAATTATTACTGATATTGATTTCTTCTTACTCTTTTGTAAGGCCTTGGAGTCTGGAAACGGCTCATTAAGGTGAGCCAGAAGTAGTGGGATTGTGGCTGTCATCCGAGCACTTGGGAGGTGGAGGCAGGAGCATCAGGAATTCAAGGTCATCCTTGACTCTGCAGCAAGTTTGTAGCCAACTCAGGCTGCATAAGCTCTTGTCTCAAATAAACAAAAACAACAAACAAACAAGATTCATATTGATCCTGGTAAACAGAGTATTTGAGTTGCAATTATTTGGTATATGAGGAAAACCTTCAGAATATGTAAGATGAACTGTTTGGCCAATGATTTAGGTGAAATTCCAGGCATTTAGAGTCATCCTGAGGAGGGAAGCCCTTTCTAAGTTTTCTCTATGAACCCTAAAATGTAGAAAAGTAGGACTGGAGAGATGGCTCAGAGGTTAAGAACACTGGCTGCTCTTCCAGAGGACCTGAGTTCAATTCCCAGCAACCACACGGTGGTTCATAACCTTCAAAAGTAGGATCTGATGCCCTCTTCCGGCATAAGGTTGTACATGTGGATAGAGTATTTACACACACAAAATAAATAAATAAATCTTTTAAAAATGTAGAAAAGTAAATAGAAAGTTGGTCAGTGTCCCGGTTGCTCTGATTTGGTCATTTACAGTTTAGTTTTATGAACTAAAGCACAGTGTGCACAGCCTTAACAGGCATTATGCCAGGCCAGGTTCTTCCGACAAAAACTATGTGGACAGGGACAGTAGCCACCGCTGAGAGGGAAGGATCAGAAGCAGTGGATACTTTGAGCCACATTTACATGGGGCCACAGTTCAAACATGAGGCTTTGTCTGCCTAGTCTGAAAAGGTTCATGGCGAAGGGTTTGCCTTTGTTTCCCCAGGACACTGTAGACAGTGACCCAGTAAAATGTACCTTGTTGACAATTTCCCAGTTTTGCCATATCTCATCCATTGTTCTAGAATCTTATCAGGGCTCGGGGTCAGGGTGTGTGTGTTATTTCAGCTCTTCCTGACTGGGTGCCAAAAGTTGTAGGGAATAAAATAATTATTTTTATTATCTATAGCAAAAAGAATATGAAATATTTATATATCTTTATATGTATGAGTGGTTTGCCTGCATGTATGTCTGGTGCCAGACGATGTCAGAAAAGGGTGTGATCCCCTAGGTGGTTTTGAGCTGCCATGTGGGTGCTGGGAACTGAACCCAGGTCCTGTGTAAGTAAGTGTTCTGAACCCTGGAGTCATAGTTTTAGCATCCATAGAAAAGTGGGACCAGCAAGGTGAAAGCATGCCCATTTATTTAACACAGGTTGTATGTGGCAGGGGAGTCTTTAGAAATGAGGACCTGAATAGGAAGTTCATGCCTTTCTTTGCAGAGATGGATGACAAGGACGATGGTGGGGAGAGAATTGGACAAAAGGGGTGAGATCTAATGCCGTAGACAGAGGAGGAGGGGAGGAGGAAACAAGGAAGTAGGGAGGAAGTGATGGGGTGGCTAGGTGGCATTGTCTCCACCGACTTGTGATAGGGACACAGCTGGTGGTGTCCACCGTCTTCAGCTGTGGTGAAAATTCAGCCAAGTAGACTGTATGACTAGTCTGGAAAGGTTTGCTGTTTCAAGTCCGAGCAGCGCAAGCATGCAAGAAGTATTGCCGTCCCGAGGGTACAGTGCAGCTCCAGGAGGCTCATGGGAAGAACTGCTTCACTCAGTCTGGGCTTCAGGAAGTCGGGACTGGGAGAAGGAAATGGAAACTGTGGAATTGCTGTTCAGTTCTTGGAGAGACAGGATCAGTTTTTGAAAAGCAAATGGTAGGCCACTACTTAAAACTCAAGAAAACTGCCTAGAGCATATAAAATGAAACCCTTTGTTCTTAGGAAAAGTGTTCTGGAAGCCAAGCCCTGTTGTAAAGCCTTTTCCTGGCTGAGGGACCTGAGGAAGGACAGGAGGTCATCACTGTCTTCTCTGCTTGGAAACTTTGTAGTGCATTCACCCCCAAACCTCCAACACTGGGAAGCTGGCATCCACTTCTGCTGTTCTAGAAACATCTATGGAAATCAAAGCCTAGCAGATTATTTTAGCTTTATCCTTACCTTCATAATGATTTGATTAGATGTGTTTGTCATGTTTCATGAAAGCTGATTTCTCCAAGATGAGCTTGTATTTGAGGGGACTGGGCCCATTGGACATTTGACACTGGGGCAGAATCTACGCTTGGCTCTGGGACCTCAGGATCATCTGTGTGACTCTATCGTCCATGAACATAGGACTTTGAAGTCAGTCTTCACCATTCAGATGATTCTTTGTGGATGAGAGGCATGTAGGTGATGTCGTGTTCAATGCCTTTTCAGTCTAAAACCTTCACGCTTCTGAACCCATCCCTGCTCCAGGGGAAGAGCCCAGCATGCATGCTGTGGTTTGTGGGACTGAGTTTTCCAGCGAGGGAAGACCCTGGACTCAGAATCCTGTGGGGATCTCCTGTGGTAGTGCTTCAACATCTGTAGTCCAGGATCACAACTCGTAGGGGTTTTACTACTGAGAGCAAGGAAATGATGCTCTGGAGATCAGGAATTTTCTGATTGGTGGAGGTCAAAGTTTATAGGTCAGAGGGATTGAATCCATGTTGCGTTTGCTACCGAAAATAAGGAAAACTAAAAAGAAAGGATTTTTCTTTTCAGTCAGGACATTGCATTGATCAAAAGATGTGTTGTTGATATTTAGCAGAAGCTGCCAAGACTACTCAGGGTGTCTCCGGAGCATAGTGCTAGCTCTTAGTTCTCTTGAGCATAGTGCTAGTTTTTGGTTTCTATATACACCAATGAAAGAAAAAAAAAAGGTCATTGCTTATACTTAGACACACATGGAAAGCTGTTTCCTGCAGAGAGATGGGGTATTTTCAGTTAGGGCTGTAAATGGGAGTGGGTTGGGGGAGGGGTGATCTTCAGACTGGGAGCCAACAGAGGAGTCTAGTTTCTTTGTTTCTGATGTTTTCTGCAGATGTGACCTCTTGGTTTTGACATCAGATGTTCCCGCGCGGGTTTGATTTATAGAGTGGCTAATTCTGAGCATAGGGAAATCGGGACGGAAATTTTGGAGTATCAATCACAGCCTTCATCTGCTTCCTTGTCTGACATGGCTATAATTTGTAGGCTCTCCATGTAAATCAGACATTTTCTTCTTCAACAAGGAAGCTAGAAAAAGAAGGTCTCCCCCACCCCTACTGTGTGTGTGTGTGTGTGTGTGTGTGTATAAGCAACACCCACGTCGGCTTTAAGAGGCAGTGATGGGGTTTTATCTTTTTTACAGGGACAGGCTTTCTCCCCAGTTATTTATGACCAGGTTTCAACAACCATGTTTAGACTCAGAGCTAAGACAAATGCTTCAGTATTTGCAACAACGCAGAAGCAAGAAATAAATAATATATAATTACTAGAATTTCATTGAAAAATTTTGGTATTATTTTGGTGTTTTGCCCTTTTGCCTTGGGCTTGCCAAACACTGAGTTTGGGGAAGTTACACCAAGAGTAAGAATAGTGTGTAGGTTGGTGGACATGGAATGGAGTCTTCTCCATGGCCCCCTTCTTCTCTGTGGCTCACCAGGTCAGCTCTGACTTAGACCTGATTGTGAGCACAGGAAGCCAAGGCCCTCCGAGGAGAGACTTCTGGAGAGAATGGGTTGAGAGCCATTCATCTAGATTTTGGGTGGCTGGGGCTCAGTTTTACTGTCAATCTTTCCTTTTTTTTTTCTTTACTACAGTCTGCCTGGATTTCAGCATAATGAGACGAATCGGTTAAGATTTGGGGAACTCCGAATTTCTTCTTCAGTGCCTTCATCTCAATAAGAACGACAACATCTGTATTAGCAAGATTCTGTCCCCTTTTTGGTGGTTTGCTTTTCCAAGTTATTGCCTTGTGGGCTGATCTGGGACTTTGGAAAACAGCCTAGTTGAGAGGCTAGAGCCCTAGGTGATTCAGGATTGAGTCTCACTTTATCGTGAGACCTTAGTTCATTTACCAAATCTTTTTTTTCCAGGTGCATTACCATTTTATTCTTTTTTTTAAAAAATGTATTTATTATTTAAAGATTTCTGTCTCCTCCCCACCACCGCCTCCCATCTCCCTCCCCCTCTCCCAATCAACTCCCTCTCTCTTGTCAGCCCGAAGAGCAGTCAGCATTTACCAAATCTTAATGACCCCTCTCACTGCCTCTGTACCATGAGTATAAAATGACTCTTGCCTACTCAGGGCATGCTCAGGGTTGAGAACATCCTGTGTCAACCTTTACATGGGGGCTGGGAGCATCATCTCAGGTATCTGTGTGGAGAGTGGGTGTGTGGATCAGTGAGGAACCCAGGGCTCAGGCCCTGTTCTACACAGCCTTACAAGGTGAGGCTATTTTTTTTAATCTTTGCCTGTTAGTTAAGATTATTATTGTGAATATTCTAATTGCTCAGTTCAAGGGCATCCCCCCCCCCCCCCAGTGATGGCTGAACACCTATTGGCTACAGCCCTTGCTGGCTGGAGACTCCAATTTGGGGAAAGTCATGCTCTCTAGGGTGTCACTGGGGATTTGTCTCTTTAGTTCTGTCAATTTAAAGAGAAGGCTCAACCTGCAGTCTTTATTTGTTTTGGAGTACCTGTTTTCTGAAGCTCAGTGTTTCATTCACGTCTGTAAGTGATGAGTCTGAACCGCCAGCGTGGAGCAGTTAAGGGCACAACCTTGCTCCGGCTGTTTTGCTTCTGTAACTTTAGCTTAGTGACTTTGAGCAGCTCACGTTAACTTAGCTGAACTTGAGTGTTCTCATCTGCAAAAAGAGGTTGATGGCAGTTGAAAGTGATAAAAGAAGGTTTGTGTAAAGTGGCTCACCTAGTGCTTGGCTGTTGATGAGATCTCATCTAGGTTAGGTATCTGAGAAACTTAGAAGAAATTAGTGTTTGCTTAGGTGTGATCTGCCCTCCTTACTAGACTGTGAGTGGATGCACCAGATCAGGGATTAGCAATCTGTAACTCAAGAACAAACATGGCTTATTGCTCGCTTTAGTAAAGAAGGTTTTCTTGAGAACACAGCTGTGATTATTTGTTCATATGGTGTCTATACTGTCTGTTGTGCTTTTGTCGAGGCTGTGGCAGAGTGTGGTCTATATTCAGAGTCTAAGTTACTGACTGGCATTTTCCCGAAGACATCTCCCGAGAGTTATAGACTCAGCTGAATTCTGATTTCTCTTGGTGGCCACTGGTAGCCTCATCACAGATAACATCCTTTTCCTCGTGTCTAAGAGGCATGGCCAAAGAAACGTGGTTATGGCCTGGAGAGACGACTCAGTGGTTAAGAGCACTCGCTGCTCTTCTGGGTGACCTGAGTTTGGTTTCTGGTAGCTTGTAATCACCTTAACTCCAGCTCCAGGGAGTTCAGTGTCTCCGTGTATGCCCATACCCACCCATTCATTCATATACGTCACATAATTAAAAATAATAATCAGGAAACCTGGCTGGACATTTGGCATATGTCAATCCTTGGTAGTGGATTGATGCAATGTTACCACTGTTGCTAACTAACCAAGAGGGTCAAACACCATGTGTATAATCCTGCTGACAGAGCTGTTGGCTACAAGCCCCCGGGGTAAAAACATGACGTGCCTTTCATGTGCGGCCAATCGACTTAACTTGCAGCCTATTCTGGCTTCAGCCAACTATCTCGTTTCTTCCTAATCTTTGCACTTTGCAATTATTGTCTGTAAAAGTGGAACAGTTGTAGGAAAATACATCAGGGTCAGCAGCCACATCGAATTAAGGCTTAGTCTATGTTGACATTCTTAAAATCCCTAGTAGTACTCCAAGAATGGGAGACATGGCGATTTCCCTCTCCTGAGAGTTTAAGACCATAGCTGAACATAAAAATGTGAGAACGCAGATTATCCTTAAAATGACATTTTTATGATAAAAGTAATCTATTAAGAAGTCGTAGAACGGTTATAGCCGTTTGACATTGTTAACAGTATAATGATGTGTTAAAATGCTAGAGGAAGGGTTTTGTCAGGGTTTGATGTTTTTATAAGTTGCTGCTGTATAAAAACGTCAGATAAGAATAATCTTATACTTGACATTTTCCACTTGGTTTTCACTCTCAAAATAGCTCTGTGAGTTCGAGTTAGAGCGTTGCTCACACCCTGGATCCCTCCCGAAGCAGTTTCTCCTCCCACCTATGCCGCCAGGTTATCTCCTTCTGATTAACTTTTTTTTTCTGTAAAAAGAGCTTTTGCTGTTCTCACATATTTTTTACAATTTCCTTAGTATGAAAGGAAAATGACTTCTTCATATAGACCAGTGTGTGTGTGTGTGTGTGTGTGTGTGTGTGTGCATCTCTGTGTAAATAAGTAAATGTGTTCATGTGTGTGTCTCATGCATACATGTGCATTTAGATGGATTTGGGTATTCTGTGGCTTCTTTGCAATATACATGCAGATCCCCTGTGTGCTCGGGCCAATGAAAATGTACAGAGAAAATGAGCAAAGCCATCTGCTGACTTTGGCTCTGCGTGCTCTGAAACCATGAAAGATCTTCAGGTCTTCGTCCCACCCATATCTCCTCCCACTCTCTGCTGGTTCTTTTCCTCTTCACTAGCCCTGCCCTTCCTTTCTGCTTGAGCAAATGCAGAGGCTAATCTCTGCCTGAGGTTTTGAGACCACACCCTCCACATGGCTCCCAGCTTCATCCCATCAGTGAAAACTCCAGTTCTGTGTTTTGGTTTTGTTGATCTAATAGCACTGCTAGCTAAAAGTTTCACTGTCCTCTCCCTCCTCAGGAGACTCCTCCTCCTTGATCCACCTTTGCCAGGCTTCCCCCCAAGCCCTCCCTCTCTCCGTGTGTGTGTGTGTGTGTGTGCATGTGCACGTGTGTGTGTGTGTGTGTTTGAGACTGCATTTCCCTATGTAGCTCCTGCTGACTTGGAACTAGACATCCTCCTGTCTCCGCCTCCTTGGTGTTGGGGTTCCAGAAGTGGTCACAACACCTGCCACTCATGCTTTATTTAAATTGTAAGTTGCCTCTGTCTAGTTTGACACTACTCCTGCCCACCCACTCCCTGGTTCCTTGTAGACAGACTCTGGGTTTTCATCAAGTTCAGAGTTAGATTTTCAAAGGGTGGAGTGGGCTTTTGACTCACAATACCGGCTGTTTGTCCTTGGTCCTTCTGTCCTTTCCGAGTTTTCTTCCAAATATGAGACCTCTTTCTGGAAGCTTCTCTTCTTCGGAGCCCCTGTGTTGGCCGAGGCTTTTCACACCTAAGCAGCCTCTTGCTTTGTGGCACCTTTCTGATGACCCCCACTCCTGTGTTTGTTCCTGCAGTTTTGTCTTTAGTAGCTCATCCTGCAACACTGTAACTACAGACGTTATTTCTGCCTCCAGCGCAGAAGCTTATGGGGTTAGTGTTGTTCCTTTTCCCAGGATGACTGCTCATCTCTAGTGAACTCCTTGTGTGCAGAAGAAAGTTCACCAGTTCAGTGCTTCTTTGGGAAATGCCATCTCTGCGACATTACATAAATAATCACACATGCATGTGCGCACACACACTCACGGCATACACACACACAGACACACATTCATGCGTGCACGTGTGTGCTTACATGTATACACACATATAATATTTTTGCAAAGAGTTATTCTCTTGTCAGAAGTTCCAAACAGAAACTTATATTACTGTTCTTACAAAGAACAAGCAGCTTTGGGCTATAAAACCTTTTCAAATCTTTTTTTTTTCCTACAGAAGGGATTTGCATGCTGACTCATTCCTACTATATTTATAACCTATCACCAAGCCACTGCTAAGGCAAGATTTCTAATAAAGCTATGGAAATTACATGCAGCGCAATGGGGCTGAATACATTTACATTTGTAGTATCTTAACATTTTCAAATTTATTGCAGATTACCTTGTTTGTGCATGTCTGTACTTTAATGGTTTTTTATAGCAGAAAATAGCAGTTTATGATTGTATTCCCAGCAGAAATTTATTATGAATCCACCATATGGAGTGTTGCATAAAACTAAGCTTGTAACATGGGTGGTTTTAATATTGCTTAGCAAGACCCATTGTGCTTTATTGAAAATTAGTGATAATAGGAATGTCGAAGGCTGGAAGCTTGGTTTATGAGGGGGGTCTTTATTTTAGGCTTAAATTGTCATGAAGATTTCGGGGTTTCAGATGAAAATGATCTATCTTTTGATATAAAGGCGCCACATTACTGTTCATCCCCATTCCTGCCCTGCTCCCAGTTCCCCTCATGGTAGCATTTGCTAAAACTACAGCTGAGCAAAGGGACCTGCCAAACCGGTCCCCTGCACCAGCCTGATTTTCCATGACACTGTCTGTCTGATCTTGCTTTGCGTCGTGGGCACAGAGGCTACCGCTGAAGCACTTGATGCTCCTTCTCTTGCTTCTCTTCGCTTTTGCTGTCTTTCTTTGGTATGGATTGGATTTAGGTACTTACGTCTATTAGTGTTCTTGGTTCAGGGCATTACAAAGGTGAGGAGAAAGCTCTGGTTTACATCAATCATGTTTCATATAAGAATGCCCTGGCATGACTTAGACATTCACTCTGGAATATTTCACTTTTGACTGGCAGTTCTTGAACTGCTGAGTTGGGTAAACATGTACCTAGAGATACTTTTGTTTTTTCCCACCAGGTTTTAAGCTCATGGGGGTTAAGAAAAAAAAATCTGCTTTACATTTTCCACAAGGAGTCTATGATGATTTTATGATCAGAAAAGACTCCAATAAACACAATTAGCAATGCTAAACAGCAAACACACCCTTCGTAAAGCTTTGGCTGGTTTCCACATTTGTACCCCCCCACCCCAGGACAGGCTGCCATCACAGGCATAGCCACACTGGAGAACCAGAGGGGAGTTGATGGGGTCACTTTGAGCCATCTAGGATTGCCAAGGGTGTACCATCGGGCTGCGCGTTTGAGGCACACAGCCATCCATGTCTAGTGCTTTGGACGTTTATCACGGCTGCAAACATCTGCCTGCGCTGAAAGGTTTATTATGCAGGCTACATGTGTTATTGTTATAAATATGAAAATTTTGCAATGAGCTTTATAAATGTAAATCACTTGTAGAAGAAAAGAAATTTAAAAGCCAGTTCATTATTGTTTCCCAGACGGTCAGCGTTCCTCTTCTAGCGGAGACCTCCTGAGGGATGGGGACTTCTAAGCTCTCAGGGTCTTTGTGTTGTTACCCTGGCCTCGACAGTTTTTCCTGTCTTATGTTCTAGGAAGAATTTTAGCACTTTTGCTACAAACAGCAAATGGTTCATTAAAAATTTAAAGTACATGTGTGAAGCACATTTTATTCTTCAAACTGCTGTTGAAGTTTTGAGGAACTCTTAAAATTTTAAATATTCATGTGCATGAAGGAGTTCTGGGTGCTGAAATGTCTTTGAAGTGTGATTTTCTGTGCTCAATGTCTTTCTTACCTATCTGGCTGTCGCCTCCAGAATATCAAATCCCAGACTTGGCTTTCTGAAAAAAATGTGGTTGATAGTGTTTGGGCCATCGTGGAATTGGGATTTCCTAATACCTGAAGTTTATTTTCTATAAATCATGTCAAAATATTTCTCTAACAATAATTAAAACCAAATACTGAAAAACCATGTGAAGTCAGAGCTTCAGGAGGGGCTGGCTAGGAGCTAGCCATGGCCAGGAAAGTACCTCTCCAGCCCCTTGTTTTGATAGTGACAGTATTGTATCTATTCTTCCAGCTGAAGCCTTGGAAACTTGTGGTCAAAACAACAGCTTCTCCTTAGGACACCAGGTTTATAAAACAGAGTAAGCAGCCTTCTGAAGTAGGTCCATTCTTCTTTCTTTGGGAAGTCTTTACTCCCATTAGTAAACTAAAGAGCAAGCGTTGGCTCCAAGGAGTGTGCAGAACGGATCTCAGATGGAAGACCCTTGCACTTTGTCCCAGCCTCAGCAGGGCCCCGGCTGTTCTCAGGCAAATGAATGTTTGCTATAGAAATAAAGCTGGTCTCTACTCACCGTCTTTCTCTCACTTCTCTAGTTCTGAGCTATTTAAATTTATTCATGTCTATGCACTTTTACAAGAATGAATGGCTCAAAGTGAGCATCATTTCCCAAACCAGGCAACTGGGCTCCCTAGAAGGAATTAATCAGCGCAGGAACAAGCAGACAGCTGTGAGACAATGAGGGGATGGCAGCGGGCAGCATCATAAAGCAGTTCCAAGAGTTTGTTGACAGTCTGTGCACCAAGACCAAAGGAAATGCTTCATATAAAACATTCCTAGGAAACCCTCAGCCTTCGAAAAGTATATTGAAATAGTTGGCATATTAGCAATCCAAAAGATTTTTTCCTCTTTTTTTTCTTGGCAATGCGGTATCCTTTTAAAACCATCTCTTGGTATCCTAAGGGTATCCTAAGAACTATAAACAGAATAGATGTATGGGTACTGAGAAGTCCAGTGCAAATTATACTTTTAACTTGCTTATGTAATTATTCAGATGACCAGCCTTTGGCCAAACACGTGCATAACATATGCATATGCTTAAAAACGTCAGCTGTTTGTTTAGTTATTGTCCTGTAAGACAATAACAAAATGCTCAGTTGAACAAGTCAGCTCATTTCATGTGTGTCTCCAGGCCTGCCTGGAGAAGAGTCTGTTCCGATAGCAGATGCACTGATTCTTCGGAAGTGTCTGAAACATAATCGGGACACAAGCCATCAAGTCCGAGCAGCAGATCTCTCCTGGGAAGAGGGCCGGAGTAGAACTACACCCGTGACCTCTCAGGTCCCTGCCTATAGGCCCCTCTTTCCAGAGAAAACCACACAACACCTCAGAGGGGCCCAGAAAGCCTGAGGGAGGGTATGGAGGGGTGGTTCAGGAGAGATGTGTGGAATTCTTATCTACGTACACTACTGATTGTCACTCTCTCACGATGACTACGGAGCCTGGTGTTGGCATCTACAATTATCGAAAATTTAATTATCGAAAAATTATTTCCTTTCCCTGTTCTCTCTAATGTGAATTAGCACCCAAATGATACAATCGGATTAGTAATGAAAAGTTACCTTAGTTAGCGGAGAAACTACTGTTTCAGAAATACCCTAAAATGAAAGTCAGGGGACAGTAAAATTTTACAGTATTTATGTGCACCTAGGTACACGAAACAGAAGAACTTTCAAGAAATGTCATTTTGCTTTGCGCCGATTAATGGATCCAGCTGGCTATTTTCGCAGCAGTTTGCTTTCCTAACCGCTGGAGCTGCTTTTGTCTGCTATGAAGTGCGCCAGTCTAGAGTTCAGAGAATGCTAAATCTTCAGAACTTCACACCAGCTTGGTGTCAAAAGCTTTTGAAGATGATCCCTAAATCCCCTTTGAGCTTTGTGATAGCCACAGATGGATTTTATTTTACTTAGACTCCTTTTTCTTTGTAAAACACTTTTATTTATGTCTGGTTTTCAGCTTGTCAGTGTATGTACCACACGTGTGTAGTGTCCATGGAGGCCAGTTAACATGGAGCTAGAGTTCCAGGCAGTTGTGATCCACCCGACATGGGTGCTGGGAACCAAACTGAGGTCCACAGCCAAAGGAGCAAGTGCTCTTACCCACTGAGCCATCTCTCCAGTCCTTCACTTAGACTTAATTAGTGAAGAATTATTCTTAAAGCTTGAACTTTGTTTGGTCTTCTATAGCTTCACCATAAGAATAAGGAAGAAATTTATATAATAATAAAAAGTATAGTTTCAGAGATTCATGGTTATAGTCTTTTTTCTAGACAGGCTTTCTCTGTGAACCCCTGACTGTCTTGGAACTCACTCTGTAGACCAGGCTGGGCTCAGAGTCAGAGATCAGCCTGGTTCTGCCTCCTGCATGCTGGGATTCAAGGCGTGTACCATCACACTCGATTCATGGTTAGAGTTTTTACTTAAGCACTTCTTATATTGCTCTAATAATTTGTTATCCACAGACATTTTATTCAGTTTTCTTTGCAAATGCAGCCCACAACATGCTTTATTATCTGTTGTTTCTAATTATAAATTTAATCTATGTTAGGATTTAACTTTCAGTTTAAGTTTTAAAACATTGTCATCAAGTTTTGAGTAGCAAGATATTTATATTTTATGATAAAATGAGATTTAGTAGTTCATTCTGACTTTTCTTTCATTTGAAGGGGATACAACCTCATATTACAATAGAAATAGCTACTAGAAATGAGAATTTGTCGTGAGCTTTGAGTGTATACTTTGTATGCTAGATAACTTTGGAATGTCCACATGTATCTTGTTAACAAGCCCATGAAATAGTGTGTCTAGTTTTTAAGTGAACAATTTGAGAGTCAGAGAGTTTGAGTCTTGTTCAAGCTCATAGAGCTTCTACGTGAAGAATTCTTGATATATTTTTCTCATCATTAATGATCATTAGTACAACCCATTTTATTGAATATTTTCTAGATGCCAATGATTTCTTTCTTGGCATACATGGCTATTTCACACAGGCACTGGAGGAAATAGCATCCATGTTTTCCCAACGAAGACTTGGGAGATCTCTAAGGTTAAATAAACTTTTGAAAGCTACACATCTGGTTACTGAATGAGCAGGGTTTGAGCATTCCAGCATTCTAATGCAATGCAGTTTTGTTTGCATTTCACAGGGGAGAGCCCAGGGTGGAACTATTAGAAGAATTTATTTAGAAGTACTCAATGCTGCTCTTGAAGAACATCATTCCCCTCTAATTCTGTTGCTGGTGTTCTCCACAATAAATTTTACTGAAATACAAGCAAAATTTTCTGTCTGAGCTTAGTTCTATATGATTCTTTCTAACTATTTAATATTATTTAATATTCCCTAAGCGTTAGGTGTAGGGGTTATGTTGCAGATGTATTGTTTGGGATTGGACTCCCTACAGATAGCTGGTCCCTGCATCCCAGCCAGTTGTGGCTTCCTGTAACTTTACCTGTGGGTATAGGGCAAGTTTTTAGGACCCAGTCAGAGATTATACTGGCTTAGGGACGTGGCAGCAGTAGGTTTTCCTCCAGGGTCCATGGCCTCCCCAGCTAGAGGTAGTTGGCTACCTTACAGTACCAAGCATGAATTCTCTTCTATTGAGAGAATCTTATGCCCAGTTAGACAGCT
Organism: Alexandromys fortis; assembly: GCF_014885135.2. Lineage (NCBI taxonomy): Eukaryota > Metazoa > Chordata > Mammalia > Rodentia > Cricetidae > Alexandromys > Alexandromys fortis. The sequence continues at coordinate 1,398,627 of NW_026067970.1, forward strand.
GTGTGCTGTTCTCAGGATTCAGGTGCTTCTACGGCACCTCTGTGGATATCGTGCTGTGTTGAGTGTTGTGGTTTGCAGGTGTCCTAGCTGAAAAGGACTATTGGTGGCTTTTCTCCCTTGGCATGTACCATAGCTCCTTAGGAATCCATGAGAGCCAGTCCTCAGGGAGGAGGCTTCCAGGCTGGTTCCAGCTCATCTCCAAGTCCTGTGTTGGATCATATGGTGTCTGGAGCAACAGTGCTATACCTTAAATGTCTGGGAAGGAATCAAAGGGAAAGGTGATCGCTTATAATATTTTGGGGGTCTCCTGGGATCCTCTAACTGAAAAGTTTTCTATGCCTGGAAGTGGGGGTTTGGTAAATAGTCTATGTCTTTTGGGGAGGAGCATTGTCACCCCAACCAGAGTAACTTCATAATTTCACACACACACACACACACACACACACACACACACACACACACGTACATATATAATATGTATCACATATGTATATAATTTTAAGTTAAAAGAATATGATTCCCTCTGGCTTATTCAAATATCCAACTGTAGTATATCTGTTTTGTTTTTTAAACTCCCATTGTTTTTTAGGTGTACCTGCCTCAGGCTTCTGTAGAAACCCGTGTTGATGGGTGACTGGGCAGTGGTTGGTTTTCATGATGATTAAACATGTATTCAATCTAAGAAAAAACAAAATTAAGGGTTTGCTTTGTTTATCTGCTTCCCTTCCGGTCTAAATAGTGAGCCAGTATCAAGGACATTGGGCGTGAGAGTTAACTGAAGTTTGATCCTTCCATTCAAGGTTTGCTTGGCCATCCCTTGAAAGCCTGAAGCATTTCATATGTACCAGTCAAACCACATGAGAATCCTGGGAAAGGTGGCACTCTGCCTGCACAGCTGGGGTGGTATTGGTGTCACATGATCAGGTCCTCATTCTGGCTAAGTGCTGGTAGGAGCCTGGCTGTCCTTCTCCACTGAGAAGGCTCTGGTCCGTGGCAGCTTGAAGATGTGGGAATACCAGATTGCTCACATTCCTTTGACTTTTGTTCTGATTTCTACTTCGCTCTGGCTTTGTCCAGAGCTGTCAGCACCCTCATTTTTATGTTCATCTTGATCCCTAGCCAAGGATGAATCATGATGGGTTTATATTCCCGAGTGCCTGTGTTTGACCGGGAAATAGCAGTAGGCCATGGCTTAGTTATTCCATGGCCTCATTTTAGAGATGCAAAGCAAATGCTATCTGGGTCTTTCTCTCAGAATTTCCTGTGGTTTGAGGTCATGGCCAGGCCTGGAATCCTACTCAGGCGGTTTTTGGAATTGGGAAGTTGATGATTTTTCTGTCATCAACTGTCAATAATGTAACATTCTGAGGGCTTTCCCTCTTGAACTTGGAAGCAGTGATTTCTTGTTTCTCATGATCAAAATGCTTCTGAGACATCTAATAATCTCACATCATCTAGAGACTCGAGACTTGATTACAAATCAAGCCCTCAGAGAAGGTTCAGTTGAATTGAGGAAAGAACTCAGTGGTCTGGACTGAGTCTGTACTTAAGACAGTAACGGCATAGTGTTGCTGCTCCCTAGATCCCTGTGAGAAACATCAGTGCCTGAGAGCTTTATGTTCATCCAATGTGGATCCCATTGCTGATTTGGCAAAGGAAGTCTTTTCATTATTGAAGAATTAAATACTACATAAGTTCATATAGGATTTCAATTAATAGGATTTACATTAAAATACTTGTATGACATCCACTTATACATCAGTTAAAAAAGGCTTCTTCTGGGCTTTCTAGCCCTGGTCCAGAAGAGGACTTCAGTAACAACTTCCACACCAATCAGGAGCCTGGGGCGCTGGGCCGTTGGGCACAATTAAGATATTTTTTGTCACGAGGAAGCTGGTCCTGCCCAGGGCCATGAAGGACTAAAGAGAGCAAGGAGACACACATGCAGGCCTGGGGTGTTCTGCCCTGGGCTCCGGGGAGAAAATACAAACCTACCCCACACTTTGCAACATCAGGAAGACAGGCACAACTATCATGAGCAAATGTATGGTGTTGTATAGGAGAGAGAGAGAGAGGGAGAGAGGGAGAGAAGGAGAGGGAGGGAGGGAGAGAGAGAGAGAGAGAGAGAGAGAGAATGGTTCCTGTCCTGTGAACAGAGGCATATCTGAAAAGGCGAAATCGGCGAGGAGCAGGCTGAGGTGGATGACTTGATTGCCACCCAGGGCCATGGTGATGTCTGAGTATAGGTTGCTACTGGGTCCACGTCTGGATTCATGGCTCTGGTGCAGCCATGGTCTCTGTTGATGTTTCTGGCTCCTGATACCACCAAAGGCAGAGAGGATAGGGCTGTATGGAGTTGGCCCCATTACTCGCTGGCTGCGACACTAGGGAGAACTAGTCCTGCCCCTCACTGACTGGGGGACTCAGGAGAGAGTTCCCTGCACCTCCTCTGGGCAGCACAGCAGCACTGGTCCTGCTGGTGGAGGTGTGGGAGAGCTGTCCCCATGACTCGTCGGTCGTGTGGCAGCATGGGTGGAGGAGAGATGTCCCCCCCTAACTCCTTGCAGCCTGTGACAGACTAGGGAGTGGACCACCTCTTTACCAGCTGTAGCATGCAGGAAAGCGGCCCTGCTCCTCGCCTGGGCAGCACAGTAGAGCTGACCCTGTTGGCAGAGGCACCAGTGAGCTGGCCCTGAGGGTGTAAGAGTGGGAGGATATCTGGCCATGCCTCCCCTCATCTGCCATGTGCTGGAGAGGGCAAAGGAAAGATGACCTTCCCAACTCTTATCCCTACCACCTGTGATGGGTAAGGGAGCTGACCCTCCCCCCCTTACCAGCTGCAGAACTCAAGAAAGTGAGCCCTGCCCCTCTCCTGACCCAATGGATAGGGGCATGGGTAAACTTGCCTGCGAACTGTGAATGTGGGGGATCTGTCCCCACCCCTCATCTGGCCCCACCCCTTATCTCCTGTATGGTGGTGTTGCAGAGATGCTATCCCCACCTCTAACCACCCCCCACACACTGCCCCTTACTGCCTGTGGCAGGTGGGAGAGCTGGCCCTGAGGTCATAAGAGCAGGAGAGCTGTCCCTGACCCTCACCAGCTACAGCGTTCATGAGAATCTAGCCTGGGCAACACAGTAGAGCTGCCCCTGATGGTTCAGGTTTGGAAGAGCTGCCCCTGAGGGTGTGAAAGCGGGGGAGCTGGCCTCACCCATTGCTCCTTGGGGTGAACTAGCCAGAGCAATGCTGGAGAGCTCACCCTGGTGGTGAGGACTAGGGAGAGCTGGCAGGTTAACCAACCCTGCAACTACCCATGCCCAGAAAGAACCAAGGTTACAAGTTGGCCCACTCCAACACCCACCCCACCCATGATCTGCAGGAGCACGTGAAGGGTCTAGTCTTGGAGACCCAAAGCTGCAGGAGCTCCACAACACAGGGCAGCAACAGAATATCCCAGAGGAGTCCCAGTGAGGGCCCAGCATCGATGGTGTAGCAGAAACCAGAGGCCTCAAACCAGACCACTGACTCTTTGCAATGAACACTTGTGAGTAAAGATAAATGGACAAAGGGATTTCACTGTGTGACTCATTGTGTCACACTGCAGCTTCCATGACGAGATTTTTCCTATTTCTTATTTTCTTTTTTCTCCTAAATTTTATTTTATTTGGTGGGGGTGGGGGAGAGTTGCAAGGTCAGAGGGCAGATACAAAGAATGAATGGGATGGAGATGCATGACGTGAAAGACACAAAGAATAAATAAAAAGAAAGTTAAAAACAAGGCTCCTCAAGATCCCTCTGGCTAGGCAGGTGAGCAACTGCGCTCTGAAAACAAACTTGAGAAACATCACATCCTGGCCATTCTACTTTGATCTTAGATGGATTTCCTGCCTTAATATGTCCATTCATAAAATGAAAATGAGACGTGTGTTCCAAGATTGCTTTGAAAACAAAATAAAACAGGAAACTCTTGGCAACCAGAATCTCTTAGCAACTATTACCCTTATTAATCAAGGCATGATGTGTGTTTGCGTTTCCCCCAGTTACCAATGCCTAAGGAAAGCCTTCCCCTGCAGCAGGTGATTATACACAGAAAAAGTCAGACCACAGATATGTAGGAACCCCTGACAAAAAGTACAGTCCTACAATGGTATGGGATCGTCACATGAGGCTGAGCATCAGTGGTTCTGAGATTCCATCAGGAGAAGCTGGGGCTGCTCTTGTGGTTGGGGAGCTTCAGGGAGCAGCCGCTCCTTCCCATCAAATGCCGATTTACACCCCCCCAACCCCAACCAATCACATCCTGATTTCCCTGCCCATCGCCCCAGCATCAACCTCATTCAGCTGAGCTCTTCAGTAAACCACACTCCTCTGCTGCTTTCTGCTTTTGCACACCCATCTTTCTTCCTTTATTTTGTTCAGTTTCTCAGTGTTAGTACCAACAGGGCTTTTTTTTTCTTTTCCTTCTGAGTGGGAATCATGACCCTGTCACATCCTCAGCTTAGCCTCGTCCAGTCATCTTCCCCTTTACGTGACCTTTGGCCTTCTGACTTAGCTTCTTTTTCCTGTCCTTTCTTGTGACTCTCAACATGAGAGAAGTGGTTGGCGGCACCCAGGATCTGAGAGTTTGCAATATGAAGTTCCAATTTACAGACTATTATAAATACTCTTGAAATCTAACCCGCTGCATTATTTTTGCATGTATGCACCTAGCCAACCAAGCTGGAAATAATCAGAATAAACCCCAGTGGTACTTGCTATGCATGGAAAAATACTTATGGGTCTAACATCTGGAGAAAAAGGTAAATATGGTTCATATTTAGGATAAAATGCATTTTACCTATCAAACTGAAAATTCCTGTTTTTCAAAACGTGGAATTAAAATTCTTTTGGGTATTAGGAAAAAAAAGTCTTGCAAAAGAATAGCACATTTGAATGCCAAGGCCCATTGCCCCTCAAATAAAATGACCAATGGCTTCAGTGCTATTTCTGATTGTATTAGACCCACCAGAAGGCAGAGGAAGCCCACTGCATCACCAAGATCCCACTCACACCGGGAGTCAGCCGCTGCTCTGACCACGAGATAGCAGCCTCTGCTCTGACCAGCAGGCAGGAACATGAGCCGTTCAGATCATCTCCCTAGACCCTATGAAAGCTCCTGATGTGACCACGCATTTCTGAGCTTATAGTCTATGATGCCCAGATAACCCCACTTAACATCCCAGCTTGTCGTCTAGTAAGGGACCGAGGAAGGTGCTAATTAACAGTGTGACCTTGGGAAAGTCACAATCACTGGGCTAAATAATAGCCAGGCCTCTTCCCAACTCTAGACTGCCTGGGTTTCCCTCCACAAATATCTTCCTGTACCCCCAAACTCTGCCCTCATTGGCTCTTCCCAGGAAATTCTTCATATTGTGTTTAACAGACTGTTAAATTACCTTAATTAAAGTGTCAAGGGATAAAAATTGAGGATTACTGAGAGCTGCCACCCCCACGGTCCCCCAGCTAGCTGGAGAAGGCTTCTGCCAGGGAAGGTCAGATATTCAGGGCAAGCCTATCCCTGAGTGACAAGGAGCTGCAAGATCCCATTGTCCTTGCAGACAGAAGGAAATTAAAACAGGACGGCAGTTTTTGACAGATTGTCCAGAAAGCTTCATCAAATTCTGGGCTTCATATGCAGGTTTTGCCTAAATCTTTTGGGGAAATTGTGGGGGAGAAGTGTTCTAGCTATTTTACCCCCAGGAAAAAGTTGGAGTTTGGTTCTGATGTTGGACCTGTCAGAGAGATACTTATGCAACTTGCTATTTCTGGGATACTTCCAGGTTTGGAAAAAAAAAAAAAGGTCTTGGGAGTGTTTTGTTGACATGGATGATGTTTTGGGTAAAAAAGCAAATCCTTCAAACATAACTGGACCAGAGCTTTTTATTTCCATTAATCAGATGCCCATGGCAATGATCGAGAAGGAGAGATAGATGAAGACCATGTCTCAATGTATTCTCAAGAACAGATTGTATGTCAGGTCAGAACATGCAGTGAGGATGCAGTGATCTACCAACTGTGGAGTGGATAACTCTCTAAAGCTGTCTTCTTCCCAGAGCCCCCCAGTCCAGGGCATCCTGCCTACTTGATTGAGAGGATACATAGCAGAGCAGTTAAACCCACTTTGTTAGGCTAACCCTGGGTTCAGTGTTAGCCACATTTCAGTTGTGTGACCTAGGAGTGCTACTTTCCTTTATTTGCCTGAGTTTTCTCACCTGAAATAGTACCTATTCCAAAACTCTCCACAGGGGAATCTAAAATGGCTGAAAGACACTTAAGGAAATGCTCAACATCCTTAGCCATCAGAGAAATGCAAATCAAAACAACTCTGAGATTCCATCTTACACCTGTAAGAATGGCCAAGATCAAAAACACTAATGACCACTGTGCTGGAGAGGATGTGGGGTAAAGGGAACACTCCTCCATTGCTGGTGGGAATGCAAGCTGGTACAGTCTCTTCGGATATCAGTATGGCGATTTCTTAGAAAATTAGGAAACAACCTACCTCAAGGTCCAGCAATACCACCTTTGGGTATATATCCAAAGGATGTTTAATCATACCACAAGAACATGTGCTCAACTATGTTCATAGCAGCATTGCTTGTCATAACCAGAACCTGGAAACAACCTAAATGCCCCTCAATCAAAGAATGGATAAGGAAAATGTGTCACATTTACACAATGAAGTACTACACAGTAGAAAAAAATGACATGTTGAAATTTACTGGCAAATGGATGGATCTAGAAAACATCATATTGAGTGAGGTAACCCAGACCCAGAAAGACAAATATCATATGTACTCACTCATAGTGGTTTTTAAACATAAAGCAAAGAAAACCAGCCTACAAATCACAATCCTAGAGAACCTAGACAACAATGAGGACACTAAGAGAGACATACATGGATCTAATCTACATGGGAAGTAGAAAAAGATAAGATCTCCTGAGTAAATTGGGAGCATGGGGACCATGAGAGAGGGTAGAAGGGTACAAAAGAGGAGGAGAGGGGAGCAGACAAAAATGTAGAGCTCAATAAAAACAAAACAAAACAACATTCCCCCCCAGTACCTGTTTCATACTATTCTTGCGAATGTTGAGCCAGTGAATAGACCTAAAGGGTTTGAACAGGATATGGCTTTGGGTCTGTGTGAGTCTCCAAGTTCAGCTGAGTCCTCTGAACTCGGAGCTTTATTTAAAATGCAAATGATCCAAAGACAGCCAGGAGCAAAATGTTGTTCATTAACATCTTTGCCCAGATCAATTCCTTGTTTTGTGTTTGTGAGGTTCCCTGGACATCTCAAGGACCATGTGAATCTAGAAACTGTCTAAGGAAGGAGACAGGGATGGAAATGAGCTAACACAGCATTTGCCTGACTCAAGATTTGTCTTTGGGGAAGTTCTGGCTCCCATTGTGTCTACTCTTGCTTCCTTAAGGATTCTGCTTCAGATCCTCAAACCCTTATTCCTAATACATTCCTCATTATCCAACCAGTTTTTATAAAATGCTTCCCAGAGACGCCATTACTTTTCTCATTGCTGTGTTAATACATGATCAAAAAGTATTCGAGGATGGAAGGGTTCATTTCCAAAGGGACACAGCCCACTATGGAGGGAAGGGATGGTTGCTGGCTGTGTTGTATCCACAGTCAGGAATCAGAGACTGGAGGGGAAATGGAGCCAGGCAAAGAAACCCCAAGTTCTATCCCTAGTGACACACTTTCTCCATCTGGGTCCCACCTCAAGGTCCACCCCTAGCTGGGGACCAAGTGCCCAAACACATAAGTCTGTGGAGCTAGTTCACATTTCAATCAGAACAATGAATTTTCTTCCTCGTGAGGTACAACTTCCCGGTAATTTGAACACTTCTCCGTTCTTCTTCATCTTAACATCCAGGCAGTTGGCTAACAGTGAATCGGCCTTTCTTAATGGGTGAGTTTGTTACAAACATCATCATTTTTTTTAAGGATGATTCCTTATCATGGTGGTTCTCAAGGTTTAACATGCTTTTGTGTATACCTAGAGGGTCAAGGCAGAGATCTCCTTAACGTGGGGACAGTTTCTGATGACATCATTATGGGCTGGGGACTGGGAATGTTCACTTCTAACAAGGTCCAAGATGGAGCCAAAGTAGCTGGTTTAAGGACCACACTCAAAACTACAGACCTACAGGGAAGTGTGCGACATTAATCTATACATTGGAGTCACGTGACTTCCTTAAACACAGGGTGATTAGACTCTTACTCCCAGGGACTTTCATGACTTGATTTTGGGGGCAGTCTGTGCATTGGTGTCGGTGTAAACATACTCCCACCCCGTCTGTCCTCTCTCTCTCTCTCTCTCTCTCTCTCTCTCTCTCTCTCACACACACACACACACACACACACACACACACACACACACACACAGAGAGAGAGAGAGAGAGAGAGAGAGAGAGAGAGAGAGAGAGAGAGAGAGCATCTTTTGTATATGTCTCCACTCAAGGGCAGACTATAGAAAGGAAGGTGAAAACAGGCTCTTCATTTCTTGCCCTCACAACTCCCCTCTCCCCAGACCATATTCTGGTGAGGATGACTTCATCGGCTTAATAAGTAAAAGCACCTCTGGGACACCAGGAAGGAAATTGCTGCTCTGGGAAGGAGAATGTTTCTGCACACTTAGTCACAGGGATGGTGGGACGAAAAAGTACTCCTAGTAGATTATAACCCCCGTGGCTTCTCCTTCAGCCAGTCTGGGATGAAGTGACACTCCCATACCATGGAACCATAAAAACAAGGGCGCTCATTGGCTGCTTGTCATGGTAACCAAGTAAGAGTTGAGGGTTTGTCCACTGAGGGCAAATGGCTCTATTAGGGGGGAGGTTGAACCATAAAGCCATGAACTTATCACGGAGGAGGCAAGTAATTGCATCTCTTGTCAAACCTTCCCACGGAGGCTGTGTGGGGAAAAAAAAGTTTAACTAGCAGAGGCCTTCACTTTATTTGATAAAGTGTAGTTTGCTTTCTACTTGAGATTTTTATTGACCATAATAATTCTAATTGAAATAAACATTTTGATTACAGCTCTGCTCCACAACTGCTTAATAGGGAACTAAAATAACTTTCAATAATCATTTTGTCCAAATGGGATTCATTTAGCCTGACAGTTATTCCAGGCATTTATTGGCACGCGGCAGGCTGGGAGTGTTTCCGAACATAATTGCGGGAACATTTTACACCGGGGTTAACCTTCCCAAAATGACAGACTGAAAAGTTGTGTAAAGCAGCAAATAAAACCCATAATCTGGCATAGAAACTCATAAATGAATTCCCTTTCTTCACTGCTTCTGATGCCCAGGGCACTAGTTAAAATTAAAAGGAGTTTTCTGTCGAAAGTGCCAGTCTGGCTGCAGGAGCCCACTTTAGAGAGGGTATACTGCAAACCTGCGGCCTGAGGACCAAGGGGGATTTTATAGCCACTCTCTATCTTTGATGTCAATCCAGGGAACCTGAACTCTGGGTGGTCCGATGTCTTGCCCAAGCTTAAGGTCCCATTTTGCAGCGGCAGGAAAGACCTGTTTCTTTTCTCCCCTTAGATTCGTGGTTAGGGAGATGAATTGATTGGCCGTTTGGGGCCTTGATTCTTCTCTCTATCCTTTCACAGAAGAGATAGCCACTGTTGGTTTTATCTTCTTCCGTGGATGCTCTCTCCAACCAGTGAAAACATGGAAGACCTCTTGTTAAGAGGTGGGGACAGTGGAGGGGCATGAAGGGATGCTTATCTCAGTTCTTGTGCTCCTGAAGGAAAGAATGAAGTCAGGAGATACAGACAGCATAAACAAGCTATTGAGCAACAAATAAGCAAAGCAGACATTCTAAAGAGGGACCGGACTGGGCTGCCCCAAGGCAGGGAGCAGCCCAAGAGGGTTCTGTATTGAGGTAAAGGTGTTTCTAATGAATATATTTTAGGTGGGTGACACACTGTTAGGTACAGTTACTCTTTTTCCCTCTCAAACCATGCTGATGAAATGGATCTCCCTTTAAAAGTACCTCTCCCCATGATCTCACGAATGAGGGGTGGTACCACAATGCAAGCGACACTGTAGTAACATCAGGCCTTTTAAGGATGCTGACCCGTTATTAGGGCACAGATGTAGGAAAACTCTCTGGTGTGTTAGCTTCTGATGTAGCAGGAGCAACCTGACTTCGGCTTCAGGAACACTTAACTACACAGGACATTCTGATTACTAGGAGACCCAGATGCTAGATGTGGCCGTGGGTTTCCTTGACTACCGCATTCCTAACTCCTTACCTACCCAGTATTACTTTGACATTGACATTGGAAATCAGTATATTCATGGGTACGAATCATAGAAAGGGCCACTGTGGCTCTCTGGAAGGATACTGAGCATCCCTGTTACATCTGTGATGTACCTTCCTTCTTGCCAGCAGAGATGTGTTCAGTCTGGTGCAGTTAAAATGGCTCCTCTGGATGAGTGGAAAGTAGGAAAAATCCTTTTAGAGGTTCAAGGACAACTTTAAATCCAACACAATCTAAGCAAACTCATGATTAAGACTTGTGCTACCTTTTTCATGTCAAATGCTATCACTGGATTTTCTTTTTTTCTTTCTTTTGGAAACTGGAAACATACGCTGCTAGGAAAACATACCCTTGACTGATTCAGTGACCTACTGGGGTAGTGATAAGCTATAGGAATTTACTGCCGTTGCTGCGTCTATTTGTTGTCCGTGAGCATGCTGGCTTCCAGTATCAGGTGTCAGAGTACTTCTAGGTAGGCAAGGCCTTAGATGTGAGCTAACCAAGGGAATCGACAACTGTGTTTTACAGAAGGGTCTCCTAATAGTTAGAATGTCCTCCATGGTTAAACATCCTTGAAGCTGAGGTTAAGTCAGCCACTCTGAGTGTGTCCTTTGCTGCTGATGCTAAAATGGGGATTGAAAGTTGATAGATGCCTGGGTGACAGCTACCACTTCCAAGATGTCACCATGATCACATACTCCAGGGTGACTGACACCTCTATCTGGAGAGAGCTTGTTGCTCCTTTGGCACAGGAATTCACATCAGTAGCCTTTTGTCTTCTCCAGGCTTTCTACTCGCCCAAGTCCATGTGTTTTCCTTGTTCTATGAGCAAGTTGGTCTGGGTTTTTGGCTACTTACAAGGCAACCAGCTAATAAATGGACACTTGGTAGTTTTACACTAATGCCCAGGGAAGGGTGATGAGGCAAACTACAGGCCTGGGACGGGGAGGCCGGAAGGACACTGGAGCAATGTGCTGTGATTCCGGTCATGCGGAGCAGGAGTCATCACAGGTCTTTGGGGAACACAATGGTCCCAGGCTTGTTGACACCATCCTATCTGCAGGGGTTGTTTCACACACTTGTTCTGAGAGGAGTAAGATGCTCCCTGCTGAGCTATGGACCCACAGCTCCTTTGAAGGCCAGGAGCTGTATTGGATTTCATGTCTGGTACAGACAAATTGGTTAGCTTCACCACGATAAATGTTTGATTGATCTATATCATAACCTTTATTTTGCAAAGCATCAGATTTTGTCTAAGGAAAACCTTGCTACGTTAGAATGCAGATGATATAAATGTTACTTATCTCAGCCCCGTGCAGAGTTTGGTGTACGTGCCTAAGTCACGTATTCACATAAAGGAAGATGTTTCTGTAGACTCCGGGTTGGTCCTCCATAGGAATCAGCAGGAAGAGTTTGATTGTGGGGTCGCATAGGTCGTCACCACCCTGTTCAGGGTTAGAATTGTCTATCTGCATTCTTGCTTTGGTAAGGCTGGATGGGGTAACAACTTTCCTTGTATTACTGCCTTCCCGCGTTGTATTAGACACCAACAGGCAGTATATACTAATCTCTTCACAGATGTCTTCCAGGACTGCTCCGCTCACTAGCCCTGGTACACTCTCCACACCCAGAGCAGGGCATCCAGGCCTCCATCCTATAGCCGAGAAAGTCAAAGAGCAAATCTCTCCAGGGGAACGGTTAGAACAGGGATTGGAGAACGTTACTCCCTACCTGCAAAACCAAGGCGGCTTTGTTTATGCGGTCCTAATTAGAAACCGTGTCTTTTTGGGACAATTTTCTTGTCCATGTCTTTTTGTGAACGTAAGCTTGACAGAACTGGAGCAGGCAGAAAATGGAGGAATTTATTACCGCCCACATTTGTAGGAACACGCACATCTCTTCCAGGAAGGATTGTGTCTCTAAGTTTACAGATGACGGAAATGGGAGGAACGTCTGTGCATTCAGGAGGGTCGACCCTGTTACAGACTCTGCAGAAGATAATTTTCGACTATTTTGGACTGAACTGAGTACTGGCTTTGTTTTGAAAAATGATACTATAAAGTCTCGCTGTTTGTAGGAATACGGAACACCATGACTGAGATTGTTGCCAACAGTAACTCCTGTTGCTTGTGCTGGGAGGTCAAGGACTCCCCCGAGTGGAGTCTTCTCCATAGTCGGGTCTCTGACTGTTCACTCTGAATGAGGCTATTAATCAGCTCTGCAGTGTTGCATTCTGGGAGTTTCCTAATTCCACATCTTTTCTCTGTGCTTTCTCCCGTGCAAGCACTTACTAGACCAGACCCTGCTTCTGAGATCAGACATGGGGTGCATTCAGTGTGGTCTAACCACAGACTACCTGATTTTACTTTTAGAGGTAAACATCAATTTTGTTTCCAGATAGCTATGTTTTATTCTGCATATACTTTGCTTTTTCCGAAGGAATAATGAACTGTCAGTCCATTTTCAGTAGCAACGCTGTTACAAAACAAACGGCTACATGGTTGTAGCTTCCCTGCTGGCTGGTTATAAGTTACTGGAGAAGGAACTTGTGAAGTCATTTTAAGTGGCTCTCCATCCAGAGGTGGTCTGGTCTTTAGCTCTGTTTGACACCCGTGGCTCTCTTCTTCCACAGGGTCCATGGGCTATTTTTATTATATAGGCTCTTCCTGCTTCCTACCCCTGGTGCCACAATTTTGCACCTTGTGTCTTAAATTCATATGCTGAAGTTTTAACACTCCCTTCTTCAGAATGTAACCTTATTTTGAAATGAGGATGCTGCAGACATAGTTTAGAGGAGATTGTGAAGAGTAGGGCAGCTTTACTGGTGTCTTATGAAAGGGGGAGTTTAGACACGGAGACAGACAGCTTAGCAGGAAGATAGGTAAAAATCAGAGTTCTGCTGGCACAAGTGAGGAGGGTGGCCTGGAAAAGATGCTTCCCTGGGACCTTCTGAGGGAGCGTGACCTTCTGAGCCCTTGGGTTTGGGCTGAAAGATGATAATCTGTGGTAATTTGTTGTGGTGTGTGATGAGACAGTATCATCACGACTCTTCTCTTAACACACACACGTTTAAACAGGCATAGGCACACATATGCACACACACGCACACACACATGTTTAAACAAAGGCATAGGCACACACATATACATTTAAACATAGGCATAGGCACACACATATGCACATACACACACACGTTTAAACAGGCATAGGCATAGGCACACATATGCACACACACATGCACACATACATGCGCGCGCACACACACGTTTAAATATAGGCATAGGCACACACGTGCACATGCACACACACACACACACATACACAAACACTCCTTTAGCTTTCCTGTGTTCCTTTGCATGAAGACTTTAATTCATAACAACTTAGCTCAACATCAGAAGTCTAGACTGTAGGTGGTTTACCCTGAGTGAAGGATGCTGTATTATAGTCTACTTAATCCACAGCTCGGCTGTAAACCAAGCGAGCTTTCCTTAATGGCAGCTTCCTCCACGGGGCATCGCTACCTCCGTGGAAGGCAGAGTGACTTACAGAGTGGCTTCGTGGAGCCTTTATTTTTCCTTCTCAAGCACATTTGCATCCGAGCAGGGCCTCCAGTGTCTCAGTCATGTAGATTTTTCTGCTCTGTGACAGGGCAGTGGGCAGATATAGGGAAATTTAAGATAGGGTTGGGACAAGGAAGAAAGACTGTTGAGGGGGCCGCTTGCTCAGCCGATACCCTGCCCTGTCTACACTGCTGGACTGAACGCCAGCCTTCTCAGAAACTGATCCGCAGCAGGTCCGGCTTTTTATAGCTTCCTTTCCTTTCCTTTCGCGCTAGAAGTATTTCCTCAAAATCTGTCGTCAGTGGCTGGAAGAGAACCTCAAACCATTTATGATTGTTTTCACTTCATTCGAACCCAAGAAGAGACTTTGCAGGCCGCTCCGGAGGCCAGGCGGTTACAGGGGAGAGATCTTCTCTCAGAGGGCATGCGTTTTTCACGCAACAGCACTTTGAAGGACTCAGGCCCAGAGAGCGACATTTGTCCCTGAGAGTAAACTCTAAATTACATCACAAATTAACATTTTAAAATTAAAGCTGGCATTTCTGACCTGCCTCCTGGCAACCATGATCACGCTGAAAAGTGACATCATTTACGACACTAGCAGTTAAGAAGCCTGGTGTTTGAGGTCGTAAAACACTTCCCAGGCCTGATTTAATATCGATTTTGCTGTCAGGCTAACTTTACTTTAATATTTAAACAAATGTTTAATATTTAAACAGTCTGATTTTCCTCTTTTCATGTTTCTGTGGCTTTAACCCAATGTTATCTATGTTGTAACAATTTCCCCTTGGGCCAATTTCCACACTCTACTGACCTATCTGAAGCAATATCCTCTGAGTTATTACCTCAATGTATGTCTTGTAGATAAGCCTTTCTTTTGCTTTGAGATGGAATGAGCTTCATGCTGTGTGTTACAATTCCCGCTGTACAGATGTTATGATATTATGTTGTTACAATGTGGGTGTGTTGTGAGATCTAGGGGACCAGAGACTATCCTGCACACAGCTGTTTTCGCCCATGAAGACTTAGCCAGAGCAAGTGTGCATGGCCAGCAGCTTTGGGGAAGTAATGGCTGTGAACTAAGGCAGCCTATTTGCTTATTTATAAATAGAAGTATGTATTTGTTTTTGCTATTTGTTTACTTACTTATTTATTTATTTAGAAATAGGACCTTGTATAGCTAAGGGTAAAACATTCAGCTCTTTAAATTATTTTTAGTCTTTATTTATCCATGAAGAATTACATGGAGTATATTTTTATCATAGTCTTCCCCGCCCCTAGCTCCTCCCAGATCCTCCCCCACCTCCCTACCATCCAACTTCATGTTCTTTCTTTGACTTAAACAAAACCAAAAAAACCAAAGGCACAGCAAACAAGCAAATGCCCACGGCGTCTGATCTGTGTTGACCAGCTAGCTACTCCTGAGCTTAGGGCTTGCCCTGGAGTGTGGCATTGAACCGTTGGTCCTTCTACTTCTACCTCTTGACTGCCAGATCACAGGGGTGTACCCCCTGCCTAGGATCCTCTTATTTATAAATCGAGAGGAGGTCAGACTTACACGGAAGAGGGTGCTTTTGTCAGCAGTTGGTTCTATAAGTAAGAGGGAGCAGCTCATGTCTGGAGACAGAATGCTGGTCCTAGCAGGAATCATATACGCCAGTGTCAAGAGGGACATCAAATTCACGAAGCGTTTGCAGCCACTTTCCAGTTGCTCTTTATTCCACTTAATTCAGATAAGCAAATCACCGGCTTCCCATAGCCCTCTTACTGCGGACTAAACAGGTAAACCATGACCTGTGCAGACCACAGGGAGTGGTATTTTGTTTTCCTGGGGAGTCCCACCACCCCCACCACTCACCCCAGCACACACACTTTAACACTCTCCACTAAGGCACACTACTATTGGAGGTTTGAGGATTTCCTCATTTTCCATCTGCAGTGACGAAAGGGCGGCCTCTGATGCTCCATATACTGTGGGGACGGACCATGGGTCACTAGTTTACCCTCACTCCAGCTGATCTCTTTTCCAACGTCATAGTCAGTCTAAACTGTCATTTAACCATATTTGGGCTGGGCAGTGGTGGCACTCACCTTTAATCCCAGCACTGGGGAGGCAGAGGCAGGAGGGTCTCTGTGAGCTTGAGGCCAGCCTAGTCTACAGAGTGAGCTCCAGACAGCCAGGACTACATAGAGAAACCCTGTCTCCGAAAAGCAGAAACTGAGCTTGCGATACTAAGACTCAAGCAGGCTTTCTGCTTTTGAGATGCCCAGTCTGCCATACCCCTCATTCGGGTGCATCATAAACACAGAAGCAAATCCCTACATTGTGGATTCATCTTTCTGAGTGTTCCATACAGAACCACCAAGTCAGCCAGGGGAGCTCTGTGTTAGACAAGCAGAGGAATTGCGTTAGGAAGCTAGGTTTGATTGACCAACAGCTCTTTTTTTTTTTTTTTTAATGCTACCCTCTAGGGATCTCCCATGCCCCACTTTTGGTGATGGGGAGCAATTTCTGCCTGTTTGTGGAACCAAAACATGTTAAGCCTATTAACGGTCTTCCTAAAAGAATTTTTTTTTTATTTCACAAGGCAACGATCAAGCAATAATCTTGTCCTTTAGTCACGATGTGTGGCTAAAGGAAGGTGGGCGGAGGAGAGGGACGGGGAAGGGAGACGGTTATTCTAACTAGACAAATAGCAGCATCCTCTTTATTCTGACACTCTCAAAGTGTCATTTCACAAAGAGGAGTTCCAAACGACCCAGAGCACCACTGTGTGGGAGTGGGCGGGAAGTCTTATCAAACGGCAGGCCCTTAGTTCCTTCTCGTACCTGATGGATCAGAATCATTGGGTGTGGTGCCTTCAGCTCTTAACAGCCAGGAGCTTAAGATCCACTACAGTAGGTGTGTGTATGTGTGTGTGCTGTGTGTGTGAGTATGCGCGTGTGCGCGCTTGTGGTATGCATGTATGCAAGTGTGCTTTCCTCTGTACTGTACCAGTGTCTGCACGTGTGAAGAAAGCCAGAGGTCAATGTCAGATGTCTTTTCATTTTGTTTTCTTTGTTTATTTAGACAGGGTCTCTCTGTGTAGCTTGGCTCTCCTGTAGACCAGGCTGTCCTCGAACTCACCGAGATCTAACCGTCTCTGCCTCCTGCGCACTGGGATTAACGGCGTGCGCCACCACTGCTGGGTAGATTTCTTTCTCTATTACTGTCCACTTCATTTTGAGGCAAGGTCTTTCACTGAAAGACCATTGATTTGACTAAACTAGCAGGCTGGAGAGGCCGTGGGATCTCTGTCATGCCCTCCACCAGTACTGTGATTACAGGTGTGTGGCACCAAGCCTGGTTGGGGTTGGGGATCCAAATTCAGGTCCTCACTCATGCACAGCAAGAGTTTTGCCTTCTGAGTTACCTCCCTCTCTGCTTGACTGAAATAGCTCTTGTCACATTCCCCCAAGGTGACAAGCAGTGGCTTCGGATGAGGTGCCCCAAAGAAACAGGGACAAGGCCCCTTTTGACTGAATAATAATATACATCAGAGACAGGCGAGTTGACTAACAATGAGCACTCGTTTCCAGATGGGATTTCGGGTCAATGAAGCTTATCACTGTGTTGCCCCCACACCCCTCTCTCTTGCCATCCCCCAAGAACACGGCATTATTTGTGTCTTTGTCTGACTTTCCTCTAGCTCAAGTCCTTCGCACTGTCTCTTTTGCTGGCTTCTAGCATAGGAAGCTGAAGGCTCTTGCTCTTTTCCAGGTTGTTTAACTGAAGGGGAGCCATATGTAATGCCAGTTCTATGACACAAAGCTCGGCACAGACAATGTCCACTGAGTTCAGTATGAAATCCTGATAAGAAAAATCTCCTGAACCCAGGTGAATGTGCAGGGTAGGCAAAGGGACGAGGGAAGGGTGAAGCGGAAAACACAACATTGAAAGTGAGGTGTTGTTTTGTAATGTATTGGCTGCTAGGTTAGGTCCGTAACTAACCATCCTTTGAAAATGTGCTTGCTGGGGACAAATGGCTTATCAGTGGGAAATGGGGTGTTGGTCATGAGAGAATCATTTTCTGTCCCCCCTTTGATGGCTAAATGTAACCTTGCTTCGCCTAATACTCTATTCTTAATATAAAAATGATACTTATGACTGGCGCTCTGTCTGGGCTGGTCCCGGAGCAGAGTGTTGATTGATGACAGGTTGGGGTTTACCGGCACTATTAAAGCACCCTGAGATGGCCAAGCAGGTGAGAATAAAGGTGTAATGATTGAATTATATATTCTCTTTCTATGATTGAAAATAATATCAGACAACTGACTCTGGTGCCAGACAGATTACATAAGCACGAGTTAAGTGGTAGAATAAAAATGAATGATTCTCCTCCTTGACTCAAGCGTAGCTCTAAGTAGTCTGCCCTTGAATCTGGCAGAAAGCAATTTCCTCCTCCCAGTAGCAGCTAGGGGGCATTGCAAATGCAAATTGAGTTAGCTTTGCATTTTTAATATTCCGCATATCCATAACTCACTGCTGAGATTTGAGAGATGTTATTTCTACCCCTTGGACACATTTGAATCATTTCGCACCTCTGAACTTTTGCATTAACTTTAACATTGGTGCTTAAGATATATGCTTTAATCTATCCCGAGGTCCTTGCTCCTAGAAGCTCCGGTTGTTGCGACTGGGGCTCCCAACAGTTCAGAACAGACTGCCATTTAGGGTGTCATGTTCTCTTTCAAAGGTGAGCTTGTTGAAACAACTCCTGCTAACAGGAAGAGCTGTGCCCTTCAACCACTGCTGCATGGAGACATCTAATGAGCAAGCATGGACTAGGCCTCCACCCGGGTCAGGAAGGTGGGTGAAGAGCGGCTAACGGCTCTGCCCATGATGAGAATTTCATCACCTGTTGATCAATAGTAATCTAATCCCTTTATGAAAATCTGCTGCTGCAATTCATAACAGGATTAGGTGTACTTTATTGGCAGTGGATGAGACTAAGAAATGGCAGGAAATAGGGACTCAATATGTTTCCTGTTGTGATATATACATATATGTATATGTATACACACATATATATGTATATATGTATATATATACACACACACACACACATATATATATATCAACTTCACATTCCCCCCACTTGGAGACCTCTTTGATCTCAGGGAAGCTGTAACTAAAGGAGTCTACAAATTTTGCTAAATTCTATCGTTAACTGATTTTCCTCCCAGATCCCACAGGTATGTTATTCCTTTATGAAGTTTCTGCTTTGGGATGCTGCTGAGGCTGCATTTGTACTCACAGCACAGGAAGGGCGGGGCTTTCACATTATTGATCTTTCCTAATCAAAACATCTATTGCAAACACCGCCTGATCTGCAGCTCGTTCACTTCCTCTCTCCTCCACCATGTGCGGACGGATGACCTCTTCTCTTCTGGAACGGATACTGCTATGGTTTGGATATGACTTGCAAGTTCTTCCTGGAGGCTCATTGTGAGAGCTAGGGCCACAGCCTGTTGATCTTGAGAAGTAGTAGGGCCTCATAGGAGGCCATTGCATCATTGTAAGTGCTGCCCACCAAAGGGATTGATGCGGGCTTTTTTGATGTTAGTTCTTGTACAAATCTTGGTCCCTTCTATGTGTGGCCATCTCCTTTTCTGCTCCATGTTTTGATGCACCTAACAGATGAGTCTGCCTGATCCAGGACTTCTACTACTCAAAACATTTTCTTTATAAAGTGCCCAGTCTCAAGAGCTTTTGTTCTAGTAGCAGAAAGTTAACTGATACAGTGTCATTGAGGGCATTTTTCTCAACTCAGCTTGAGCTATCTTGGGCTCTTGCTCAGTTTGCTCCTCTCCTGACTTCAGAATTGTAGGTCACTCAGAAGTCTTTGGAGCTTTTCAGCTGTCCCTTTACTTCCTGACCACTAGTCTAAAAGGCAAAATAAAAGAAAGACCAGCACTGACCTAGGTTCTGATAGGTTTGTAGAAAGACCTTTGGTGCCATGAAAGCAAAGGGACTCCATGTTCCTCCTCATTAGCTCTGCCTCTGTTCTTCTCCCTAACTGTTTCCCACTTGCTCTATACTGATTATATGTGTGTGCGCGCACACACACACACACACACACACACACACACACACACACATATATATATATATATATATATATATACACACACAGAGATATGATCCACAGTTTCTCAGTGACAGTGGGGCATGGGCAGGAGACACAGAACTCTCTTAACATGATGCCAAGACTCTTGACTTGGCCACAGAAGAGAATTTCAAGACAATTCAGTATGAAGCAGAGACGGATGGTTTTGAAGAGATGATTGTTTAACACAGATTTCAACACAGGTAGTTAGAAAGAGAGGCACTCAGGAGAAGGCTGCCTCACACCAAAGGGCTGGGTGTGGGCTTCTCAAGGGAGATTTGCTCGCCACAGTAGTCCTAGATGAAATTTCGATGGCTTCGCATTGCACCTCACAGGTGGCTGAAGGGCTCCCCTGTGACCTTTTGGGTTGGCCTTGGATGTGTCTTGATGCAACCGAAACATGAAAAGAGAAAACCAGGAGCCACAAGGGGATCCGGAGAGGCCAAGGCTATCGAAGGGTAGATAGACTAAGTGGTGTTTCCTATGGAAGTCCTAGAACACTGCAGGTTTATAGCTGGGGAAGAAGGAAGGCTGTGTACCATTAGGTCTCAAGCATGATGCGCTGTAATTTTGACATTTCCATTTGAAGCATTTTTATTTAAAAGGAATAGTG
The DNA here is from genome assembly GCF_014885135.2 of Alexandromys fortis. Taxonomy (NCBI): domain Eukaryota; kingdom Metazoa; phylum Chordata; class Mammalia; order Rodentia; family Cricetidae; genus Alexandromys; species Alexandromys fortis. The sequence continues at coordinate 1,419,282 of NW_026067970.1, forward strand.
CCTCTGTGCAGGCAACTTGTAGAACAGATGATGTAATTATATTAATCGTGCTGGAATTCTTGACTCTCAGGTGATGTGGACCTTCAACTGGACTCAAGAGTAAGGGTCCATTCACTTCCCCGTCCCCTCTGTCTTCCCTTTCTATTCTACCTCATTACCAGATGGTCTCGGCAGTTGCTCTGGTAACCTCTTTCTAGATCTGAAGTCAAGGGCCATGTCACACATAGTATAGCATCTTTTATGCTATCTGTGGTTTTCTTTATTTGCCTGTTTTTTTTGAGACAGGGTTTCCCTATGCAGCCTCAGCAAGACTGGAACACAAGACATAGACCATGGTGATTTTCCTGCCACTGTCTCCTGAGTCATCATGCCTGGCACAGCCTTTTGTTTAGACCGGAGTGTTGAGTTTCTGTAGGTCAGACACTTCTGAATGTCATGGGTATACTAGTAAATGACAAAAAGTAATCAGAAACTATATTATGTAGCATGTTAAATGATAATAAGTACCACAGTGTGGTAACAAAGGATAAGAAGGAGAGCTACAAATACAGCCAGAGTAGTGAGGGGAGGAGAGTCGTGGGGAAGGGGAAGTGTGGGTGAAGACTTGAGAAAGAGAAGCAGTGAGCCACACAGACATTCATCTCCAGAGCTCTCCGAGCAGAGGGAACAGCCATGCCGAAGTCCCCAGAGAAGTCAGTCAAGGAACACTAAGGAAGCCAATGTGGCTTGAACTGATAGGGGGGCAAAAACTGCAGAACATATTGGACAGACTCTCTGTAGGCTTCTGAGATCACTGCAAAGTCTTTGATTTCTACAATACTTTTTCTCCTTCTTTTTTCCATCAAAGATAAATTGTACCAGACACTAAGTCCTTGGGCGACCTGCTCTATCTAATACATTCAGATGACTTATAATTAGTATGCAGATTATGTATAAGCCCTTGTCACGGGCTCAGAGCACTGTTTGCCTTAGCAGGGTAAACTCCTTTGAGCAGAACTTTTTTCATTCCATTCTTGGCAGTTCACCCTTGTAGGGTATGCATGCATCCCAACCCATGTCTGCACTTACCAGTTCCACAGTGGATATTCTTCCCCGTGTATAATATCATAGATAAAAGAGAATTTTTCTTAGGTAACTGAAAAAAAAATCAACATTTAATTGATGTGGGAGTGTCATATATCAATCTGTTGATTTCATTGGTTAAGTTATAATAAACCAGCTGCTTGGCCTCATGGCTTGGAACATAGATGGGAGGAGTAAACAGAATAGAATTCTGGGTGGAAGAGGAAGTGAGGTCAGACTCTGCTCTGCTCCCGGAGAGACTCTGCTCTCTGGAGTACAGACACCATGCTCCACTCTCACAGGATGGATGAAGGCTAGAATCTTCCCGGTAAGCGCACCTTGGGGTGCTTACACATATCATTAGAAATGGGCTAGCCCAGGTGCGAGAATTAGCCTGTAAGGGCTAGAGTCCATGAGCCAAGCGGTGTTTAACTGAATACAGTTTGTGTGTTGTTATTTCGGGCATGAGCTAGCCAAGCGGCCGGGGTGTTGGGGACGCAGCCCTGCCGCTCCTATTTCAACATTTAATTATCAAGTGCTCTCAAGGTATCTTTAAATGGTGGCAGACTGGCTCAGTGATTAAGAGCATATCCTGCTTTTCTAGATGACCTAAGTTTGGTTCCCAGTACCCACATGGGACAACTCAGAACTGCCTGCAACTCCAGCTCCCAGGGATCTCTGTCCTCCATGGGCACACAGTGCACATATCCCCACACAAACACAAACATACACATAATTAATTAAAAATAAATACTTCATTATTTTTTAAAAACAGGTTAGCCTTGAATTTGTGATTCTCTTGCCTCTTCCTCTTCAGCATATTCTAGTACTTTCTCCTAGCTATGTAGCCTACTTCCCAGGGCACAAGGGTTATTGAATGGACCAGAAGCCCCCATTTAACCCCTATAGCTCCATCGACTTGGTACCTTGAATTATAAACAACCCCCACGGCTGTCCACGCAGCTTTGTGAGTAAAGACACGTTATAGTAAAGGTAAAACTTGACCAGTAGTTGTTTCCTCTACAACCTACCCTTTTAATGATAATTATTGATTAAAAAACAATAAACATAAATAATGACAGGGATCAAAAGAACCCCCACACGATCCAAGCTGTGTAATCTGCCAACCACTCTGAGATCTTCTGAAAACCATCAGAGCACTTCATCCAAAGGCACCCCCGTTAGTCTTTATGTTAAAGGTCGTTATTCTAGTGAATTGTTTAGGGCAAGGAAAAACAACTTTCTGTCCTCACTGGAGGACCGAGTGTGAACTACTCACAAGCCCGTGCTTTGCTGTCCATTAAGGATGGAGATGTATTTGGCCAAGGAGAGATTTGTTGAAGAGCGTCCACCTTTAAGTGCAGGCCATAATGCATGGTGACATCATTATACCTTGACAAACAGAAATTATATCAGGCCTTCCTCCTCTCTTTTCATTACAGGGGATGATTTACGTTAGTGGCTTTCAATTCATAAACCTATGGATTGTCTGTAAAGTTAAAACCCTTTTAAATTTGCAACATGCAATAGGGGTGGTTAATAGCATCCACGAGCCATGCTATATAATGTTATTGGCGCCGCTCTCTCTGTAAAGGTGCATTATAAACAGGGGCTGGAAATTTATGGCAAGCAAATTTGTGAGCTGCATATGCCTGCTCTTATTTCCCAACTAGCCATAATGCCAAGTTATCATAAGTGACGTGACACGTGACCCTGCTCTGTTTCATCTTCATCAAAGGCAGAATGATATTGGAAGGTCTTGGAATGAAAACTTAGAGTCGATAGGATTGCTTGTATCATGAAAAATCAGTGCCGCTCCTCTCGTCCCCTTCCATCTCCTGGCAAATTCTACGTTTGTGGCTCTAGGAGTTGATTACATTTACCATATGGGCCCTGCAATGCCTAGGGATTTCTATGAAATTTTCTGTTATTGCCCAAGATTCTATTTCCCTTGCCTACCTCGCGCTCTGGGGTTTACGGATTAGAATGCATGAAAAGAGGAGTATGTGTGTGTGTGTGTGTGTGTGTGTGTGTGTGTGTGTAGATGATTTGTTTCCCAGTTAGGGGCTTGGGGGTGAGAGCTGAGTGGATGACCACTGGAGAGAAAAAACATGGTACATTTTGTTTATCTGGGATCCAAATTGGGAAAATAGATGACTGTGTGAAGAGATGTGTGTGTGTGTGTGTGTGTGTATGTGTGTGCGTGTGTAAGCGTGTGCACGTGTGAGTGCGTGTTTATAAGAACACCTGCTTGTGAGGGGTATGTAGAGATAAGATGAGGGGCAGGAGAGAGGATGAAATTGGGAATAAATTAGTGGTAACCTACATACAAAAGTAGACCTCAAAAAGAATTTTTTTTTTCTCCAACAATTCATTTACGTTGAAGAGAGGAGGAAATGAGATTAAGGCATCTGAAGGAATAAAACAGGCTGGGAAGTGAGTGAGGAAAGGCTCAGAGCAGAGGGCTGGAGCTGGTGACACCAAACGACTCTTCAGCAGGTTCCTGGGGAGAAGGGCACACTGGCAATTGAGAGTTAGGAACAGGGGAGGCTGACGAAAGCTCCTGTTGCCATGAGACAAACCAGGTCCTTCCCAGGCATGGAGCAGACAGGCAAATGGAGCCTCCTGGCACACACAGCAATGAGGAAGTTGTGCAGAACTGTTTTCAGATGAGGCACAGCGTATGGGTGGGGTAGAGTCCAGAGCGGAGGGTGTTCATGGCAGGACAGCATCAAGGGGGTGCACCCTTACCATCTCTGTTTTCAAGTGACTTGTTGGAGAGCCCTCAAAGAAACTGGCAAGCAACCCCAATCCCTGACCCATGCACTCTGTTATCAAATTCCTGCCATGAAGGAAAGGTGATTAACGTCACAAATAGAGCCCTGCGAACAAATGTGTCTTGCCAGGACATCCTCTGGTAAGATGCCTGAACCCCTGTGACACAGGATGTTCCTAAGCCAGAGAGAGTCGTCGTCCCCACCTTCCCCATGTCTTATCAATACACCCCATTTCTGGGAAGATGACATCCAGTCGGCACCTGTGCTGTTTGACATGTATGGAGCACATTTTACTTCTCAAGTACTGTACAGTCCCGCGCTACTGCATTTAGTGTTAGACCACTCTCCATCTCCCTGCCCTTGACCCCAGTATCTCCGAGGTTACCGCAGCATTGCTCTTTGGAGCATCCTACATGCGTGTTCAGTATGAGCTCCACTGTAGCCTGCAGTTTTGACTAAATTTTATTTTAGTTTTCTTGCTTCTTTTTCTCCCTGGGTCCTATTGTTAAGAAGTAGAATATCCAAAAGCTATATGAGAGATTTGCATATTGCATAATGAAAGGTGAGTTCTAGATGAAATCAGTAGAGTGTCACTTGACTTAAAATAGAAAGAACCAAGAGTCCAGGACAGCAACACAAATATCGGGAATTTATAAAATAAGGCTGAGATAAGATTTTAAGGAAATTGCTGTGTAGCTTTGAGAGGGGAATAATGACCTATAATATTCAATAATGACACAGCGGTGTTCAAGGCGGCTTGCCAGACCTGATGATTGTTGTGAGAGAAAAAGCCCAAGCCACTTGTCCTAGCACTCAATTGACCCAAACCTCATGGATTGTTTTTTTCCCCAGAGAAAGATTTTGGGTGTTTTCCTCTCACCTTTTCAATTCTTTTTGGGCTGATGAAAGTGGAAAATGGGGAGAATGTGGCAGAGGGCAGGCGGCTCCAGGCAGCACGCCCCATGAACAGACTTTGAACCCTGAGACAGGAAATGTGAGCTGTCAAGGTCGACATGGGACTGGGGGAATTTCTGGGCCCTCAACATCAACTCACCTTCACAAAAAGATCACTTCCCTAAGGGGTCAGAAATGTATTTAAAAGTGGAACTTCTATCTTGACCTCCAGTTGTTCCCCGGGCAGTTGGGTCAGGAACAATCGTCAGTTTGGGGCTTGCCTTGTGACAGTGTGCATTTGACGAGATCCTGAAGTCTGGCCCTATACCCACCCCCACCCCAGCACAGCACATGGCCCGGGGAGATGTCTAGAGAAAGTCTGCAGGAGTCAGATTGAGTACTCAGACATTCCAGGTTCTGAGGGAGAACACTGGTCTTCAGGTTTTGAATAGCTACACCTTCAGGAGCAGATTCTAGACCCAGTTGTTGGCTGTCTGTGGTAGGAGAGGTGAGGAGGGAAGAGAGGAGAGAGAAGGGTGTGGAGGGAGGGGTGAGGAGGGAAGGGTATGGAGGGAAGGGTGTGGAGGGAAGGGTGTGGAGGGAAGGGTGTGGAGGGAGAGGTGAGGAGGGAGGGGTGTGGAGGGAGAGGTGAGGAAGGAAGGGTGTAGAGGGAGGGGTGAGGAGGGAAGGGTGTGGAGGGAGGGGTGTAGAGGGAAGAGTGAAGGGAGGGGTGTCGAGGGAGGGGTGTGGAGGGAAAGGTGGGGTTCAGATGGGAAGAACTTGCTTCAACTTGGTGAAAAGAAAGTGATGTAGCTTGCAAACATCCGGAATATTTTTTTCTTTTCCGAGATTCCAAAAGAAACTAAAATAACTGTCATGTTATGGGCTTCCTTGCATCTCCCAGAGACCTTGAAATCCTAATCCCTAGTGCCTGTGAATGTGGCCCTACTGAGAACGTAGTCCTGACAGATGGCTGTGTAAAGATAGAGCCGTCAGGGAAGGTGTTAATCAAATGCTTGGTGTTCTTATGAAGATGAAAATTTGGGGCACCTAGAGAAACTGAGAGAATGCCATGGAAGATTGGAATCTTGCAGCCAAGGAAACGCCAAGGATTGGTAGCCAGCAGAACTACCAGAATTCTGGAAAATGGTGGTCCTTCACAACCCTTAGACTAGCCTTGTTGACACCAGGCCAAAATACAGACCTCCACCCTCCAGAACTGGGGGAAAGTAAGTTCCATTGTCCAAGGTTCCTAGTATATGCTATTCACTACGGCTGCTCCAGTAACCAAAGACATACGGAGAACAGAAGCATGCTTTTTCCTTTTCATCAATCTGACCTTGACCGTGGGTGTAAACTTCGGACATAGGCACTTCTTTCTCCAAGTGTCAGAGGATGGCAACCTAAGTCCCCCAGGAACTCTCCCCTTGCCTCTCTCTACCCTGCATCCCACACTAAGCCCCTTTCTGGGCTGAGAATTTGCCAAGAAAGTAACAGATTTTATCTTCCAAATGACTTTTGATGTCTCTTTGTCATCTTCTTCTTTGGAAACAACTACCAACATGAGCATTGACACGGGGTACCAGTTTGGTGTTCCATCTTTGCGCAACTTTTTTTTTTTTTGAGACAGGGTGGTACTGTAAGCAGTGGGTACCTAAGTGTTGGTATTATTTTTCTTCATGGAAAATGAAATGACTTCGGGATGCCAAATCCTTCTCTTGATCTCCTAATAACTAGCAAATTCTGTAATTCTGTTGTCCATTCAATAGCACAAGCAAGCATTGTGTCAAAACTGGAGTCAGGCAGAGCGGCAGTGGCTGTAAGGGAGTAGCTGTAGACTCATTGCCTTCTGTCTTTATATATCTATGTACAATTATTGTTTTTTCTCCTGAAGAACTTCCCAGAGACCGAATGTGAGAACAAAGTTTATTTGGAGTTTCTCAGCTGGATCCCATTCTCCCGAGGCATTCCTTTGTGCATCTCCAGATGTTCCCTAGCTCCTGCTCAAACTCTAATTCATTACTGTCAGGGTTTGGGCTTTGGCAGCTGGAGCCCGAAAGCTTTGAGAAGTCTCTTTGGTCCATTAAGCAAATCTTCAATGCCACATACAGTTCTGGCCCAGTTAAACATGTTCATCTCTTTAAGAACGCCCTTCATCATGGTAACCCCATGCCGCACAGGGGACTGTGGAGAAATGGATGGCTGCCCACGTGGCTGTCGATTAAGCTCACCCCTGGCAGCCCAGCCCACATGGATGGCTCGGCGGGACTGCCTTTCCACATGGGGTGGTCCTCCCTTTGCTCACCGCAGTCTACTGTCTAGGTAGTAAGGGCCCCAGGACCTCAAGAAATGAGGCTCTTTACAGACAAGCATAGACACCCACGCCTTCTGTCTCTAGCTATGTCCCCTGTGTTGTTGCCTGCTTGTTCCTGGAAAGGACGGCCAGGTGCCTGCAATCACTGTGCACTGCTTGCGTGTGCTGGTTCTGCGTGTGCCCATGACAGGTGTTTGCTGCCTGGCTTCCCTGTTCTGTTTCGGTATACCCAACCACAAGTCAAAGCGCAGCTCTTATGTAGTTTTGAGGCCAGCAAAACCACTAGTTACCTATTTGATCATCAGAGAGCCTTCCCTCTTTCCCACATCCCATTTTGGTTCAGGTCAGCAACCAGCTGCCCAGCTCTCTCCCTAACTTAGGAACGGTCAGCTGACGCACCGACAACAGATGAGGCGAAAGGAAAAGTCCCCAGGTGAGAACGGTTTGTAAAAGCAAGTTTCTCCGTTGGCAATTAATTTTTTTCTCGCCTTCCTCATCCTTCAGTGGAGTCTGTGGGTGTGACGTCACAGCAAGACTGGATGATAAAACCTGGGCTGATAGAGATGTGTCCTGTTAGCTTCTTTGTCAGCTCGGCAAAAACTTGAAACAGGTGGGAAGACAGAACCGCATCTGAGGCATTGCTTCCATCTGATTGGCCTGTAAGAATGTCTCTGGAACACTTTTGTGAATTGCTAAATGATGTAGGGGGGGCCCAGCCCACTGCAACCTGTGTGATCGCTGTATAAGTAGCCGAGCAAGCCCTAGCAAGCAAGCCTGTGGACAGGTCTCCTCCTCCGTGGTCTCTGCTTCAACTCCTATCTCCAGATTGCCGCCTTGAGTTCCTGCTCTGTCCTCCCTCAGTGATGAACTGGTACCTCGAAGTGTAGTATTAAATATCTTCCCCAAGCTGGTTTTAATGAGTATTTTATCAAAGCAGCAGAAAGCACACTAGTACATGTGTCCAGTGGTCCAGTGTAGCTAGTGAGCACTTGCCATGTGGGCGGTTCGTGTGACTCAGGAGCAGAACCATTAGTTGTATGTGAATGTTTCTTTTATTGCTACGTTCTTCAAGGCTCAGTTCTGGAAAGCAGACTGGGACAACAACGGAATAAAGAAAGGACAGATGCACAGGCAGGTACAGAAAGGCTGGGATCAGGTGAGCTGTGCTTGTTCTGCGATGGAGAACGCAGGAAAGTGTGTCAGCCCTCCCTCATGCAAGAGGATGAGAACAATCCTCTTCAGGAGCCTCGTGGGCAGGCAAGAGGCACCTATAAGCAGGCCGGAGTCAGTGTGCCCACTGGGCAGTGTTAAGAGCGTGTCACTTGAGGGAAACAGGCCCAATCCTGCTGTGCTGCTGCTGTTGGGTTCATGCCTGTGGTGTTGGTCATGATCACACAAGATACTCTGAACAATGCTCAGAATCTAGGTGCAGTCCTTGGCAGAGCCAGTTCTGCCAGCCAGCAGAGACAAGCAAGGCTTTCCCTTCACTAAGGGATTTGGTGCTTCATTGGGAATTTTTTTTTCCATAATTGGCATTTTGGACCTCTCCTCTTCTCTTCTCTCCTCTACCCTCCCCTCCCCTCCCCTCCCCACTCCTCCTCTTTCCTCTCCTCTCTTATTCTTCTCTTTTCTTTCTTTTTTTTTTTTCTGGTATGAGTGTTCTGTATACCAGAAGAGGGCATCAGATTCTATTACAGATGGCTGTGAGCCACCATGTGGTTGCTGGGAATTGAACTCAGGACCTCTGGAAGAGCAGCCAGTGCTCTTAACCTCTGAATCATCTCTCCAGCCTTGTTTTCTTTTTTTACTCTAATGTTCTCATATGTCTTAGTTAGAAAATTTAATAGACACATAATAATTATACGTATTTATGGGGTATGGTGTGATATATTAATATAAATATAAGTATAGGACTGGGGTCATGGTTTGGCCATTAAGGGCTAAAGCTCATAACTCAAATGATAGGATAATAAGCATGTCCATCACATTTCACTTTTGAGTGTCCATCCACACAGAAATGTATCTTTGAAGGCCAACTGTTTGAATTCAAGCTGTTGAATTCTGCTGGCAGTAGCCAGTTCCTCTGCACCTCCCTTTCCGTTCCCTCCTTTCTGACACAAGAGGGCCAGAATGGCTGTGAGGGTGGCTCTCAGTGGGAGGTCATATGCAAGGCCACCGATGGTCAGCATCTGTTAGTTTGTTTCCTGTTGATCTGATAAACATAGAGGCCGAAAGCAACTTGTTTCATCTCACAGTCCATCTCTGAGGGAAGTTGAGGCAGGAACTGAAGCAGAGGCCTGGAAGAATGCCACTCCCTGGACCATTCAGCTCCTTTCTTAAACAATCCAGAACCATCTGCCCAGGGCTGACACTGCTCATGGCGAGCTGGGCCTCCCAGGTTGATCATCACTCAAGACAACACCCCATAGACTGCTCTTAGTCAATCCGACGGAGGCACGTCCCTTAGATGAGGTTCCCTCTTGCAAGACGTCTCTAGTTCATGCCAAGTTGACAAAAACTTAGCTAGTGTACAATGTCAATCCCTTCCTGTCCTTCCTCCTAGTGCTAGGGATACAACCTGGAGGCTCACACATGCTAGACAAATGCTATACCTATAACCTGCACATGAGGCCTCTAGAAAGTCTTTCTTAAGGGAGAAACATCTTGGTAGAAGTTTTGGTTGGGAGAGGGATGACCCTTCCAGTGTTGATGGAAAAAAATCGTTAATAGCAAAGCCAGGGACTCTGGATCTTAAAGCTTTAGGAGGGTGAGTGGTCAACCAAGACACCATGCCCCAGTGTGTCTATAAAACACCCCCATTTACCAAATTCCCATCGTACAGGATTACACTTTGCCGAAGATACTTATCCACATTCTGTGGCTATTTGGAAGTTTATGAAGTCAAGAGCAATAGGAAAATCTTTTGAGAACTATCAAGAAATAAAGGGAGGCAGAAGCACCGTGTTTAAAGGAGAACTGTTCCCCATAGGCCCAGATAATTGAACACATGATCCCCAGTTGGTGGTGGTGCTTGGGGAGGTTTAGAAGGTGTGGCCTCGCAGGTGGAAGCATGGCACAAGGGGTTGGCTCTGCGATTTTGTAGCCTTGCCCTACTTCCAGTTCACTTTCTCTGTTGTGTGCTTAGGTTGAAGATGTGAGCACTCAGATTCCAGCTGCCGCGCCTGCCTCTTGTTGTGGTGCCTCCCAGCCATGATGGGCTCATCCCTTTGAAACTGTAGACCAAAGGAAACTCTTCTAAAGTTGCCTTGGTCACGGTGGTTTATCACAGCAACAAGGGGAAACTAATACAGAAAGATTCTTCTTCTGGTTGGAAGGCCGCCATTTTCCATGAAGAACTTGGAGCAAGCTGCAGGCCTTTCATTCGCTATGTTCCCTACACTGTGACTTTGGGTAAGTTACTCAAGACCCTCCCATCTGGTGCTCATTTCAAGATGAGGGGTTCTCATGGCCGCTTTCAAACCTGGGCCAGAGTATTAGATGAGGTCACCCACACTGAAACACTAACACGCATTGTTCCAACTTAGCTAATCTTCTCGTGTTTCTTAATAAACATGAACTGAACTTCACTCTCTAGGAGATTCAGAGCTGTCCAAATGCTGTTCTTGGACATCTGTAAGAATGTTAGAGAACCCCTAAGAGCCCCTCTTCTGTGTGTACTTTGGCCCCTCCACTGTAGGGATTGTTATTATAGTCTTGGGCTTGTCCTCACCTGTAGAAACACAGTGTCCAAATCCTGTGTCCAAATCACACGCATTTCTTCGCATTTTGAGTCTTAGGCCACAACTGCTTGGTCTCTCAGGGAAACCATTTTGGGAGGGAAGTTCTTCTGTGAACTTGCTAACAATGGGCTCTGGCTCAAGCATGTGAGGAGCTGGTGGTCTAGAGAATCCCCCTGACCAGAGAGGGGATGCTCTCTGATAAACACAGTCACACGCAAACTTCAACATCGGAGTTGCTGGTTGCCACAGTTGTCGGAGTCACAAGTGTGACAATGACATCACCAAGTGACCTGGCCGAGAGCATCATTGAATTCAAGTGTTCTGGACTTGGCAGGGGGTGAAATTGTTGGAAAGGTGAGTTCTGAACACAGCAAATCACACCTGTGCCTGGGTCACAGCTTTGCTGCAAGTCACCTCGCGTAACTTACTTTGGTTACATTTTAGAACAGGGAATGTAAGACTGAAAACTCACAAGTGCACTGGGCAGGCAGATACATACCCAGTACCTACACTCCAATGATGTTTCCAGCTGCAATAAAACTATACTGGCGTGTGAGAGACAAATGTGCAATTATAACTAAACTGCCTGCTACCGTAGGGCTTGCTTTAGTTTTAGGTGAGCAACTGAGTCCCAAACTGCTTTTAGAATGAAAACTTTCCCCCCTCTCTGCAGTCGATGATTCTTTTAACTGAGGAACGAAAACGGCGGGCGCAGTAAAGAGTTAACATAGTCAAGCAGAACTAGGAGTAGCGTCAGGATTCTGAGACTTTTCTAGATGCATCTACTATTTTCCGAGCTCAGAGAGGGTACTTGAGTCGTTTTCTTCAAACTCTTCATTTAGCATCTGAGAAAAATTATTAATTTTCTCTTTAAGAAGTGAGGTTGTAAGCTGGACAGTGGTGGCGCACACCTTTAATCCCAGCACGTGAAAGGCAGAAGCAGGTGGATCTCTATGAGTTCTTCGTTAGTGCAGCGGTGCTATTGCAGATGCCAGGCATGCGAGGGAGAGAAGCCAGAGCAGGTGAGTAGCCATGCTGGATTCCTCCACCAAAGCCAAAGAACGAATGGAGTCCGTTCTTCTATAGCTCCGGTTTGGGAGCAGCGTGAAGAGCTGGCTCCTCATTTCTCACCGTTTATTTCCACCTAGATTGTCTGCAGACCCTGCTTCGGCATGACTGTCTGCACGTGCTCAGTATTTGGCAAGGGAATAAAATAAGTTCCCAAAATCCTGCAGAGGAAAACGCACTCCTTGCCCCTCTTCTTACCTCCCTGTGTGCTGGTGAGGACTGAGCAGGAAGCAACGCTAAGAGGAAGAGTAGGCGGCCCCATGGGCACTGCAGATTGGGCAGCAAGAACTGGGCGTGTCTCTGGCTCAGTGGCTGCTATCGCTCTCTTCAGAAGCCCCCCCCCCCCCCCCCCCGCTCTCTCTGCGTCCAGTGCTTGAGTTTGGCGAAAGCGCATCGTAAGCACTGCATCGATTGGACTGCACAGATTTAAAAGTCAAATCCTTTCACCTGACACTAGTCCACAGAGACCAAAGTCAACCTAACATATCCTAAAACTGAAGCATGCCCTCTGCAGCGCTGGCTCTGCCGGGCAACTCGTTCCTTTCACGAAATGTACATTTAGGATGTAACCCTTTGATCGTACCCGAATCATCACATGCAAGGGTTCGTTCTTTCGCCCATTTCCCGTCACCTTGATATTTTTCAGGATAGCACTTTTAAATCGAGCAAAGTGCCACTATGAACTTGTATTATTTCGCTGATCTATTTCCTGAGAAACCGAGAGTTTTCGTGTGCAAACTGCTTCCTGACATTTCCTGAGACCCTTACACATTTTCGCGAGTGCCCAGATACTTGTCTGAGTACCTACTATGTGTTGATCATTTTGCCAGGCATGGAGGTCACGATTGTACATAAGACAGTAGCCTGTTCTGCCTGTTCTCACAGAGTGTGGGATGGGTCCCGTGAACCTCTCCCCATTCCATTCTGGAACGTTAACTGGAAAACAAGTGTAGATGCTGTGAGTTTGTCAGTGCAGTGGTCCTGTTCTGGCTTCTACAGTCTTCCTGCCCTCTCTTCTTCAACAGTCCCTTAGCACTGAGGGCACAGGGCATGACATAAAAGTCCTGTTTGTGGCAGAATACTCCACAGACAACTGACTCTCTGTGCTTTGGCCAGATGCGAGTTTCTTTATTAGCCACCATCCACTGTGGAAGAAGACCAATAAAGGGGTGCACTGATGTGTCAGTATTGATATGAATTTAAAGGTCACCTTGATTTTAGGTCAATGTAACAAAATAACAGTAGTGGGTCCATCAATTAGAGATGACTTTAATACCGGGTCCATTGAGCACAGTAATGGTGGGTTCCCATCTGGAACCTCTGAGCTCTTCAATCATGGGTTCTTAGCCAGACTTACAGTAATAGGCATGTATTTTCCCCTTTGTAATGGGCTTTACATACAGTCAGAAAGGGTTTGCCTATTTCATTCACTCCTTGACTATTGCACCCATGGGGATATCTTACCACACTGGACTTTATTATAACTTACAGGGTTTACAGTTTAGTAAGGCTGTTGATGACTTCCCCCTGTCTGCAGTAATCTGCATACCACCTTCTGGTACTATGAAAGCTAACTGTTGGGAGGTTTCTTGGTTAGTACCAATTTTATTTCTTCATGTCCTGTGACCAAGTGTGTGTGTATATTCAGCAATAGGATCTTACCATAAAAATCTGGTGGGCAACCCAAACCCTCAGCAATAACCTGTGTTGTTCTGTGGGCTCCCAGGATTCCCCTCCCAAACAACTGGAGGGGAGGTATCCCATTCCTGACACTGGGAACTTTATTTGAAAACCTCTGGTTGTAACATTGGTCCATCTTCTCCCTCTGATTGTTATTCACTTTCAACCACGAATCACCACTAGAACACACTACTAGGTGTGTCTATCAGGGTTTAACTGAAGAGAGAGGACCCATCCTGAATGCAGGAAGTACCACCGATGCCCGGGATATTAGTCAGGATAATGCCGTGGAAGCGAGCTGAATGCTAACCTTTATCTTTCTCTGCTTCCTGACTGTGGATGGGATTGATGAGCTGCCTGCACCTCACTTTCTCTGCTGTGCTAGGCTGTCTCCTCTCAATTGGAGCCTGAACGATGTCCACCCTCTCTTATGTCGTTTCTTAGGGCCTTGGTCACAGTAATGAGGAAAGTAATGGGTATATCATCTTTACTACCTAAATGGCCAGTTTTATTAGACAGTTTTTATTTTGAGCTTTTCAGTGTATCTGGTTCTGAAGTCTAGTGTATGTAAAGGGAATGCCTTCCACAAATAATGTTCCAAGTTACTAAGCCAGTACAGTAAGCGTAGAACTAGGGAATACAGCCTGATAACATGTGGGCTGTTAGCTACCTTGCTTTTCGTTGCTAATGTCCTCTATGGATGTTCTATACTATGGAAAATAGGGTTTTAATGAGATTTATTCTGACAGTGCCAAGCATGTAATTTGAAAAATTTATAAAATAAGCATATATGAAATTATTTTTAAAATCCTGGAAGCATTTTTCTACTCGAATAAGACTCAAGATATTTTAAAAGATACATTCTGTATGAGACCAAATATGTTTTGTATTTAAGACAGAAGGCAACATAAACATTCTAGAGTCTACTTGCTTTGCCTTCTTTTTGGCTAATCAGACAAGACTTATTTTCCAAGTTTGCATATAAGAACATTGTCCATATATTGGTAACGGACAATTCAGTTGAATTCCTTTCTTACAATTATTAGGAATATTTTACATGTAAAGCAAAATGTATGTTGGAATGAATCAGTCTACATTCAAAGAAATTAATAGTGACTCTGGGGGACACTTATGTGTTTGCAGACCTCGATCCCAGGAAGCAACAATGCTACGTAGTTCAATGTCCTTTTTGAATGCTTGGCCCTGGAAATGAATAGGGAAAGCCCAGAGCTTTGGGGGTGTGTAGACTAAAGAGGGAGGGAGGGAGGGAAGGAGGAAGAGAGGGAGGGAGGGAGGGAGAGAACACAGACCGGTCAGCTGGCCAAGGGCCCTGTACATTGCATGATGACTTAGGCTATCTGTTTCAGAAGAAAATGGGGGAAAGTCAAAGGTTGTGAACAGATCATGAAACATTTGTTCTTTATGCAAAGAAACACTGGAGAATGAAAGGAAGAAGATGAGGTGAGGATGGAGGGAAGGAAGCAGAAAGGGGGAAAGGAGGAAGAAGAGGACAGAAAATTCAGCCCCAGTTTTCATCCCCTATGGAAATGTTTCCAACAGCAAGGACACTTATTCTCGGGTAGGAGAGGAAGAAATACTCAGGAGCACTGGTGAATTTGCTCCTCTAGTTCTGACTGTCCACTGCTCCGGCCCGGCTTTTGGTAAATTTTGTATGATCAGAGAGAACAGATGATTGGTACTGTCCATGTTTGGGTTTCCAAAGGCTGAGTTGTGTGCTGAGCATAGCTGAGGCCATCCTGGCTAGCCTCCGGGGTCTCGGGTACCACTTTCCTGCTATGAATTGGACTGTAGACCCCGGTAGTTTAACTCCACTTGGACTCACCAAAGATGGCAGAGTTACCAGAGTCAGGAAGTTTTAAGTCTTTTCTGCTTCCTGGTTAGCACAAAACAAAACAAAACAAAACAAAACAAAACAAAACAAAACAAAAACAACAGAAAAAAAACTGGCCCTTTTAAACAAGCAAAATTATTTTGGAAAAAGCCAGGTAAGTTAAGCCATTAGATGTGGTGCTGTAGTCTAGAGAAAGTAGAGATGGGTTTTGTTAATCGAGAAGCTCCCCAAGAGTGCTCAGAGCCTGGTGAGCTGCCCAAAGCGTGGGTTGAGCCCCCTGCTCTAGTCCTAGCCTCCTTCAGGGCAGCTATGGGACCAAGGGGGAGCTAGATGTGAGCTGAGCAGCCAGGGAATTTGAAATGAGAAAGGGGATCCATATAGGGTGGGGCAGAGGCTGATGGTGATGAACCAAGAATCTCTTCGCTGGGTATTATCTGAGAATAGAGCAAAATGCTGTCACAACACTGTTGCTTTCCCCAAATCTTTCTCCTGGAAAACGTAATGTTTGCAAGTTGGGACATTCCTTGATGCTTCTCAGAAAACTTAATTTTTTTTCCCTAAATTTTCCCCCAGAAAACCTGTCAGGAAACAGAAACTAAGAAAAAAGGGGTATAATTCTCCTGTGAGAATCACAGCTTCATAATCAACACAGTCACATGACTGATTGAAGGACGTCACCGGCATCGAGTGACAGGTGACAGGACGGAGTGGGAAGTGTTAGCTAACACCCAGATTCTGGGGTAACACAGCTTTAGGAATGTGCTTAGGCGCAAGAGAGCAATGCCCTAACCTAATGAGCCAACTTAGCGTGCAGCTGAGGCTGTTATGAACATCCATTCTTCATCCTATCTGCTGCTAACGGTGACTCATTCTTGAAAATGAGACAAATGTTCATAACTTTGTGTGTGCTGTGCCCTTCCTGGGCACCTGACTGCTGTTGGCTCGCTCAGCAGAGGAGGCAGGTGTTTGTTGGTGCTTGCTCCTGCTAACACTGAATTTCTTACTCATTAAACCGTGGTCTAGATATCAGTGATGAGTAAGTATGCAGAGAACACTGAAAGTGTTTTAAGAATAGTTTGTGGTTTGGGGAGTTGCAGGGAGTTTCCCACAGTTGTGGTTTCACAGTTAGAATACTCACTAGTATCTTCTAGGAAACCGGAAGCCCCACTAGGTCCAGTTTCTGATCCCATATATGCTCTACAGTTCCCAAGAGGGAGATCAGCTCAGTTCATACTGTGGTTCTGATTCAGCAAATGTTTTTCTTTTAAGGGAACCGGAAACCTGTACAGCCATATACTTAGGTCATAAGTGTCTTTTAGCCATTAAATATGGAGAGGAGGGATTCATGAATTCGTCGTTCTAAACTTTAAACTTTAAAATTCAATTAATTTTAATTTAAAACAGTTCCCAGAGTAAATTTGAATGTGTACTTAGCTCTGCATAAGTGTGTGCTCGTGGACACCCATACGCAGTGTGAGCAAAGTCAGCCAGCACTCTCCCACTTGAAGTAAAGAAACCAGTGCTCTTTGTTTGTGTTTCTGTATTGATTTCCCAGTGGCTCTGAGTCACAACATGGAGTTTCACCGTGTAAATTTTAAACATTAAAACCACGGGGGACAGTATTGGCTTATCTCTATGATGTGATCATAATGCTCCCACGAGAAGCTGAACATTTATCATATGTCATTGCTTTGGACTGGGTTTAGACCGCAGCTTCATTAAAGGATTTTTATTAAATAAACTTTAGTTTGGCCATAAAGCAATTTTGTCCACTCAAATTTCAATTGTCCAGAAGGAGCATCACATACTTACCCTTAACATTTTGGGGTCAAACCGTGCAGGGAAGTGAATGCTTGGACCACCAGACGTTTCTAATCAGTGGTTGACTTTCCCTGAACATGGTCTCCAATAATACATTGGCTTCTCTGCGTATTTTAGAGCCCAGAGATGATCAGTGTTAACTTTGGCCTCCTACAGAAAAGGAAGACACTCCCATGTTTAAGTTGATATTTGGCTCAGGCGTTGTGTTAGTTCGCCTTCAATTACTGTAGCAAATGCCAGAGACAGCAACTTAACAACTGAACAAGCATTGAATCATGGTTTTAGAAGTTCCAGTTGCCGGTTGACTGGATCCCCCAGTTTGTGACCCATCTTGAGGTACCTCCTTAGAGTAGGGAGCATAAAGCAGGAAAAGCCATTTGTCTCATGACTAGGAACTGAAAAGGAATGAGTTAATTGGGGGTTGGAGAGATGGCACAGTCAGCAAACTGCGTCACTAGGACCCGAGTTTCATCCTTGGTGGCCATGTGAAAATCTGGGTATGGCAGTGCGTGTCTGTAGTCCTAACTCTGGGGAGGCAGAGACAGGAGGATCCTGGGGGGTTACTGGCTAACCAATTTAGCTGCATCTGTGAGCTCCAGGTTCAAAGAGAAAAACTTGTCTCAAAAAATAAGATATAGAGAGATCGAGGAAGATATCCCATGTCAACCTCTGGCTGCCACATGTATGTATACAATGCACATGCACTTTCAGATTTTCACACACATCTGAACACATACAATAAATAATACATTTTAAGTCTGTATCTACATGTCTTTTTATATCATCAAGGAAATGCAGCTATAAAAGTTATAACCTGCTTGTTTCCCCAGGATTTACAATAATTTAATGTGATGTGAGATTTTAGTTTAGTTCGCTGTTTATATTATAAAAAATCCAATAATTAAATTTTTAGAGGAGAATCATCATGATTAAAGCCAGCCAAAGTTGTTGTCTCTAAGTAAGGAAGGATTTTAAGATAGACATGACAGTGGAAAACTTTTTCCCAACTCTGCATTATTACAAAGCAATAAAACGATTACAGCCTCAATTAATGTTCTGTCTTTGCATGTGTATGTGGCACATGTGTATATATGTGTGCACATCTATGTATACAGGCTGTTGCACATCAGTGTGGAGGCATGCACAGCCATAGTCGGTTTTTAGTGTTGGGAGGCTTGCTCTTGGCTCATCTGCATTCTCTTAAACTCTAAGATTTCAAGCAGGCTATCACACCTGCAAGCTACCACACCTATAGGCTATAACACCCACACACTATCATATCTGCAAGCCATCACACCAACAGCCTATCACACCTGCAGACTGTCACCTGCAGGCTGTCACACCTGCAGCCTATCACACCTGCAGCCTATCACACCTGTAGGCTATCACACCTGCAGGCTGTCACACCTACAGCCTATCACACCTGCAGACTATCACACCTGTAGGCTATCACACCTGCAGGCTGCCATACCTGCAGGCTATCACACTTGCACCTAATCACACCTGCAGACTGTCACACCTGTAGCCTATCTCACCTGCAGCCTATCTCACCTGCAGCCTATCTTACCTCCAGCCTATGTCACCTGCATCCTATCACACCCACCTGGAATTTAGGATCTGAACTGCCAGAGATTTGAACTACAATCCCCATGCTTATGTAGTAAACACTTTGCCCACCAAATCACCTTCCTAGCCCCAGGTACAGTTCTTCTGAAGATGCAATTAAGCCAAATCAAGTTAATATGAACAAATTTTTAGTGAGCAATGTATTTCAAATTAATAAATATTTATTACTTTTAATAATACAGTTTAAAAAAATTAATATTGCTTCATGTCCACAAAACTGAAATGGTGATTAATGGTAGATATCAAGACAAGAACAGTGTTTGGTGAAGGTTACTTTTGGTAAAAGACTTTAAATTCTTAGGCAGTGGCTGAAAGAGCTCAGACCATCTTTGGAACAAGCAGGAAATCTTCTCCAGTTCCGTATTTTAGGCGGAGTTCGTGGATTGAGCTGATTTATGCTCTTCACATATTGGAGCCAATGAAATTGCATTTCTTTTAAGGGAAATATTTGTTCTGCTGTATGTCATTTGTTCAAAAATGCTAGTACGTCTTATCTAAGTCAACTTCACATTTTTAATTCTTTTGCATAATACAAAATTACCATAAATATAAAACATTTTCATGGGAAGAATAGCAGGTATGAAAATATATGTAGTAAGACACAGATGAAAACATATACTGATATATAAAAACAAAAACTGCATTCACACATCTATGCAGGTAAATCAGTCATTCCAACTGTGAAAAATCCAAAGACCATTTATTGGAGTTCTATTTATTGCAACAAAAATTTTGAAGACAGAAATTTTTATGAGTTTAAATTGACTGGCTACTAATTTGCAAAGAAACATTCTCTAGTTTATTGGGGTAGATGTGAGCAAAAGGATGCACTGTGCCTTGAGGAGGACATCCTCTAGTCTATAGGGTAGAGATGAACAAAAGGATGCATGGTACCTTGAGGAGGACACTGGGCCATCTTGAATGCTTTTGAGAACTATGATACTTGTAAATCAACAAAGAAAGGCACAAAGATTCAGCGGACGGAACAGACAGGGCAGAAAGATTCAGCAGACAGAAGAGACAGGGCAAGTGGTTCATTTTCCCATTGCAGGGAGAAATAATTCAATTATACATGATGGAATTTGTTAAACCAGGAAGAAGTGGGAGGTCTCATTTAATCCTTGAGTCTGTGGGGATGCTTTGGAAGGCTCAGGGAGAGGACCTGGTGCCTTCCAGGACAGGGTAGATGAATAAGAAGAAAGTTGTCCATTTCTTTGTCTTTCTGAGAGCCCCAGGTTCCCATCAGCTCTCTGGAAAGTTCTTCATTTGGGAGGCCAATAGGAGCCCTGATGGCTGCCTGCAGAGGGGTCTCCAAGACAAGCATTATTTCTCAGAAGGAGTCTGCCACCCAGGCTGACAGTCTCTTTTCTCCAATGCATTGCTGCTGGCTGGAAGTCAAGGAAAGCGCAAGAAAAAACATAGAAAAAAGGGAAAAAGATTTGAATTCCCTTTCTTCTCTTGCATGCCATTAGGTCCATTACAAACCTTATTATAGAAGAGAGAATGCAGGACCATTTAGAGATCAAAATAAAATATTTTAATATTGTCAGATATGATTTGAATAAATGTTATCAAGGTTTTGAATTATAGATATTTTCCAGTGAATGCACAGCATAGTTCCCATGCTTTCTCTGTCATCTCAAATAATTCTTTCACTAGGTTATGAGAACAGCAGATTTAGGAAATATGTTTTAAAGATTTATTTCTCAATAAAATTATGCATGTATGTGTGTGTGTGTGTGATCATGTGCCCGTGAGTGCTGGTGTGTGCAGAGGCCAGAAGAGGGTGCTAGATCCTCTGGAGCTGGAGCTGCAGGTGGTTGTGAGCTGCTTCATGTGGGTGCTGGGAAAGCAAATTCAGGTCCTCTGTTGGAGCAGTGAATGCTCGGGACCACTAAACCATCACTCCCGTCCCTTAACCAAATGTATTTTTACATAATAGCAATCCCCATAACATGCAGCTGACATCTGTAGCTTAGGTTTATCACGTGAACCAGATTCACCCTTTTGATCCCTAGAGTGGTCACTCCCAACAGACACTGTATGGAACAATCTAAAATCGAATACACCTTGGCTGATGTTGCAATTTGTTCAGTCCACAGATTCCGGTGATGACTGGGTGACTAGGCCAGTTCCTACAGGACAGTATCTTGAAGAAGAGTGAATGGCCTGCACAGAGCTTCCACGATGCAGTCTAGATTGATGCATGACGCTCAGAGGCTCCCTCGGCACGTGCTGCTGTGAATTTCTTTACTGAAGCCATGTTGGGTCATAGCTGTGTTCATATTTCAGCTTGTGGAATCAGAGAGAATGGAACTCCAAAGCAGCATGTTTCCTCTCAGCAGGAGAGACATCTCTTGTGGGGGTTGCTTCCATTCATTCTGCTACAGAACTTAGTTTCTTGCTTCCAACAAGGTTGGAAATAGAGATGCTACCAAGACTCCTTTGGAGCTGCAAGGCCATGTTCAAATTTGACTTCCCTTAGATATGGTTCTAATAGAAAGACCCCTCGATGTGTAAGCAGGAATAAAAATATTCAGGCCTGCATTGTGGTTAGGTCAGTAAGTGGGCCTGGGAATGGCTACACTTTCCTGTTCGCCAGGTGTGAAATGAAGGCATTGGTTTGATCCATTTTGCTTGGAAGACTTCATTTAATCCTAAAACAATGGCCCAACCTCCCCACAGATATAATTGGGATTTTTGAATCTATTGATTTGAATCTATTGATTTGGAGGCCCCTAATGAGAGGAAGGTGTTTATCACGTATCTACTCTTCAGACATTAGGTGGAAATTTGGCTTCACAGTTCTGTGGCTTTGAAAACAGCTGCAACAGGTGCTTTCCAAGAAGCTTTATTGCTCTCACTGTCTAGTTTTGAGATCGTCTTCATAGAAGGTTTAGGTGTGGTACTAAGAGTGCAGGGGAGCCGTGCAAAGCGCATGGGTGATGCTCTGGTTGGCTCTGCCCTTGAGAATCTTCAAATGAGATTGCTACTCAGCCTAACTGGAAGCCTGTGGGTGGATGCTGGGGATGGCTTGGTTGCCTCGCTCTGTGTAGAATACGGTAGGAAGATGACAAGAAGCAGTCATACAAACCACACTTTCACTCACAGGAAGTCTTTATCCTCTGATGAGGAATCCAATGAGAAGATCTGTTTTCTTAATAGGGTTTCATAGTATAGTTAACATGAGTTCATTTTCTCCATTTTATTTCTTTGTTGTTGTTGTTATTATTATTATTATTAATTTGATCTTTGAGAAGGGTTTGTGTAGCCCTGGCTGTCTTGGATCTTGCCCTGTAGACCAGACTGGCCTCAAACTCAGATCTGCACCCCAAGTGCTGGGATTAAAGGCATGCACCACCCCCACACACCTGAAATTATTTTTAATTAAAGACAATGCACTGTTGAGCATTTTTTAATTACCTGCCCCTCAGTTTGACCCATATCAAATGTTATAAATTTCATTCACTACCATTGTTTTTTCCAAGTCTAATTTATGACTAAAATTTTGCAGATTCTAATTCTTGGATGAAATTTAGCTAAATCATACCCTTGGTTTTCCTTTATCATCTTTAGCATGTCTCACGAGCCATTACCCTGTGTTATTTTGTTTGTTTCACTATTTAGCTTTGATGCGATTGCCTTTATGAATTGGGTTATTTTACTGCCCAGAGCAGAGACCACTGGAAGAACAGAGACATAGGGTCCAGCCACATGGTAGGATTGACACCCAGAGAACAGATGGTGTGGTTCAGATACCAGTGGGGAGACTGCCACCTGTATAGAATACCTCAGACAATATGCAAGATCCTGCTAAGTGCATTAGTAGGGATACAGTCCATGTGAATCAGGAGCGTGGACATGATACAATCAGCAGGAACATTCATTCTTATGAAATAGGCACAGGGAGCATAGTATTGGTGTAGGAGGCGATGATTTTAGCTGTCCATGGACACTGGCATGGGCAGGGTCCAGAAGTCTAGCATGCTCATCTTCCACGCTGAAAAAGGAGACTTAAGACAGAGCTAACAATGGAAACTCTTGTTTTCTTCTACTTTCTTATTTCTGTGTTTCTTTGTTTGTTTGTTTCTGAGACAGAGACAATGTCCTCTAGCCTGGATTAGAATCAAAATTACTACATAGTCCTGATGTGGGAGTGTCATATCAATCTGTTGATGTCATTGGCTGAGCAATAAAGAAACTGCTGGCCCTGATAGGTTAAAAGATAGGTGGGCGGAATAAACAGAATAGGATGCTGGGCGGAAGAGGAAGTGAGGTCAGACTCTGTGCTGCTTCCAGAGGGACCGGACAGCCGCCATGCTCTGCTCTCCCAGGCAGCTGCAACCCACGATGGACTTAGGCTAGAATCTTCCCGGTAAGCGCACCTTGGGGTGCTTACACACATCATTAGAAATGGGCTAGTCCAGGTGCGAGAATTAGCCTGTAAGGGCTAGAGTTCATGGGCCAAGCAGCAGTTAAATGAATACAGTTTGTGTGTTGTTATTTCGGGCATGAGCTAGCCAAGTGGCCGGGGTGTTGGGGACGCAGCCCCGCCGCTCCTATTTCAACATAGTCCAGGTTCGATTTTATTCCTGATCCTCCTGCCTCAGCGTTCTGAGTATTGGGACTGCAGATGAGTGCTGCCCGCTGGTTATACATGGCAAGCCAAGTCCGGGATGTAGAGGAGCTCACTAAGAGTGGTGAGAAGAGGAGAGGCCTAAGGAACATCTACATCAATCATCACACAGAGGAGGGGTCCCAGAGACGGTAGAGATGGTAGTGAAGACAGAAGCAGAGATGCAGGAGGGGGCAGAAGGGGGCACTGGCCACCACAGAGCACAAGAACTAGGGTTCGGGAAGGTGTAGAGGTTGGCAGCATCAGAACTTGCTGTGACATTCAGAAGGAGTTGCACAGTAACCAGTGAATTTGACGAAGAATGCCTCAACTGGTCATGCCTCTTGGTCCAGAAACCCTGCTTTCACAACTCTGTCCTGAAAGAGACCCATGGTGTAACGTTTATATCGAAGTGCTTTTCTTCACTTTCGCCTTGCAAAATGTAAAGTCATAACAATAGTAATAGTCAGAAACCCAAGTGCTCAAACTTTAGAAGTACCTGAAAGCCATTTTATCATATCAACTTAAATTATACTTTTGCAAGCTATTGAATGGCTCATGAGATAGAGACAGATAGATTAAAACAGTCATGGTACTGAGAGTTGGGAATATGAATGATTTTTGAACTTTTTCCCTTACATTTCTCTGTGCCTTCTAAATTTTTCTAAAGAACGTATTTAATTTTATAGTCTAGAGACAACAGCATTTAGGTAGCATTCCCCCCTGAAGTGGTTAAAGGGTCCACCCTTGCTGAACAGGCACAATGGACATTCATCGGGGTCTTCCTGACAAGATAAAAATAGAACCCAGGCCACTGGGAGAAGGATGGATTCCAAGAGCCGAGTGACAGCGTGCATAGTATGTTATGTCTATGCTGGCAGAAAATACCAGTTGGAATCTTTCGGGGTATTTCTGATCCTGTGTGTCCTCTGCCTTTTGTCTCTGTGAGGAGTGTTTTGCTAACTGTTTGGAATGGCGAGGAGGGCGGTTCCCCCACCCCTTTCAGCTCTCACTTATGCCTGATATCTTCCTTGTTTGTTTTGCTTCAGATCACAGATGAGAGGGCTCCCTGGGCATCGGGAACGCAGCAGTGTGGGGAAGCCAAGTCTCATCGGTCAAAGCTGGTGTTCAGGAAGTAGAGCCCAGGCATTCGGAATTGGGGGAGGTGTGCGGGAGATGAGAAATGTCCCCTTGTAGCGTTACAGCATAATGATGAATTGGCTCTGCTTTTCCCAAACCAGGCTCAGGCTCCTCGTTCACCCCTATTATCTGCTGTGGTCTCCAAAGGCACATTACCATATTAATTCATTGTGCTACACAGTTTGGTCAACTAAATGAGCTTACCTTTTGCCCTCTTAATGGCATTGCTTTTAATGTCGGCTTCATGGGATACATTTAACAAAACAGATGTGTCAAGGAAATGTATTTAAACTCAATTTGGTTTTTAAATGTCTAGCGGTCTCTCTAATGATCCAGGTATAAAAAGAAAAGTGTTACGGGCAAAAAACCCACTGTGATAAATGTGGAGTGTGAATGTTGAAACATGCCCTGTGCCCGGGGCGAGCAGACACGTTCTGCAAGCAACGTCAGCAGTGTTGCAAGTGCACCCTTCCCAGAGCTGGAGTCCGACCCGTCCTCTGTACAAAAGGTGTTGTGGGTTATTTAGAAGAGACGGTTTGAGCGTAAGACCAAGATTTAGTGGCATGTCATCAACACTGCCATCCGTTGACTTGGTGAGACAGCTCGAGGTAAGAAACCCGCGACAATGGTCTGAGTGCTGAGTGTACCGTGCCATTCACTCCCCTGTGGAATCGCAGCCTCTCAGAACACCAGAAAGATGGGTTGAGGGTCTTAGGGGCTTGGTTGGGTCCCAATTTTTATTTCATTAGTTTATGAGCTGACTAATCATGGCAGAATTCATGCACATCGACCTCAGTCTCCTTGTGTGGAAAGTGGAGACCATAGTACACCGGTTGTGACTCTTGCAGTCAGATAGGAACAATGACTGGCAGGTAGTGGCATTTCATTAAGAACGCATACACATACACTCATTACTTAGTAGTATATGTTATAATAATATATACAATAGTTTATAGAAGTATATGCTCTCTATCAAAAATTTACCTGATTTCCTTAGTATAAATCCAAATATTCTGTGTGGCTTTGGGTGAGCCTCTGACATCCAAGACAGACCAGCCCCTGAAGCGCCCATCTGATGACTTCTCCCAGTGTGATGGTCTGATGGACTGCTGTCCAGTGAGGCGGTTCTAGCTGTTAGTCTTTTCTCAAGAGCAGCCATGAGCATTAGCCTAGGATTGACATTTGACCCAGTGGCTACATATGCACTAACTGCCCCTGCTCTGCAAAATAACAGATGTCAGCGCAGGTATTTCTGGAAGAAAATAATCTATGTTTTCTCATGAAAGAATATGCCATGTCTGTACCATAGAAACTACACCATATTCATTATTTGTACTCACCAGGCCTTCTACCAAGGGACCCTCAAGGGGCCTGCACAGCAGAGCAAGGCCTTCCTCTTCACAGGAATTCCAATAGCCTCTTGCTGTGTCATTCACTTCTTTCTAATCCTCAAACAATAGATAAACTCTAACGTTTTCATCATAAGGCTGGAGGCTAACTATAGAAGGCAATTGAACTCTAAGAGTCCAGGCTCCAATAGTAGACAGCATAGGAAATTGTCTGGGAATTGGTTGTGTCTTGCAATGAAGTAACATTTGTGCTATTGAAATATTTAAACTCCCAAGTGTGTTCATGTTAAGAAGGGGCTTTACAGTGTAATTTGGATGGTGCCTTTGCTCTGGACCATTCCACAGAAAACATGGTGTAAGTCCTCATTATTGTGAATTGAAATGCATGGGAGGCCAGCGATTTAGGCTGAGCTTCTACCCTAGGACCCAACAGACCAAATGAAGTTAGTCAAATGAAGATTCCATGTCATCAAACTGTTTACTAAGCCATCAGAGAGCTGGGGAGGGCATTTGAAACTGCAGAAGCAGCCCTGAGAACCTGCCTCACCCCGGTTTTGTGTGGCCCTCAAAGGAGAGAGAGTTCTTCAATGTGCAAACCTCCGGGTGGGAAAGCAAAGTCACCCTGATGCTTGCTGAGACCCGTGAGTGCTCAGAGACAGCGAAGGTGACAACTCAATCCAGGAGGGAGGAGCCTGGGGCTGTGCCACTAATTCTGGCTAGATTTAGGCTTCATCTGAGAGAGGACTTTCTGACTGTCTCCACTTGACTGGAGGTTATTCTGTAACCCCAGTGGGGAATGGGAACCGTTGGGTATTTCTATCAGACTGCAACAGCCTGCAGTTGCTTGTGTTACACTTTGTAGAAGGGCATCTGCCTACACGTTCTCCTGAATTAAGTATTTGGACTGCTGGATGTAGTTAAAAAAAAAAAAAGACCAGAGTCAATACGGAAGACTTGTTTTAGGTTCTCCCATCTTGCGTTCCCTATATTTCCCCAGAGCCTGTTACAAGTCCTTGACAGAGCTGCAATCTGTAAATGCCAGCCCTGCCCCCACTTTCAACAGTGCCATTCATCCAAGAATCCCAAAGCGTTTTTTAATAACGGACTCATTAATCCTCATAACACTCCTTTATTTGACACATGTAACTCTCGCTCCATGATATGTTGCTACTTCCTCAGGATTTAATTTAACAGATTTCCCCTCGTCGTGGCTAGTCATTTACATTGACCTCATTTTGGCTGAGTTATCACTCAGCTTTGAGCCCGTCTGAATGGCCTTATTCCAAAATGACATCTTCTGCCAGATAGAAGGAAACTATCCGAAGAAGCAATTATAGTTTTTCTTTAAGACGAGGTTTCAGCAATAAATGGCCCTATAAATAAACAACTGGATTTTAATCACCGGTGAGGTGACTGACACTGTTAGCCATGTTATAAAAAAAGTGAAATTGGGTGACTTCAAGTTTCATGGGCAGAAGGAAAGGGAAACTTTAGCTGAGACTAAGAGCGGCCAAGACTAAGAGGAACTTAACCTCACGTTCACTCTCCATACTTCTCTTTCTCATTCATCTTTTGACATCTGTCTTTTCTGAGTTCGATGTCAAGAGCATTTCTGGGAGTCTCAGGCAGAAGCAGCAGACCTTAAGCTGGGAGTGGAATGGGATCTGGTGTCCAAGGAAGCCTCCCTGGCTGGGAAAATGCATTTTGGAGATGAGTTGAAATATTTTTTGATTCAAGAAAGCAGGTAAGACAGAGAGAGAAAGGATGCAAGCTGGAGCTGGTGAGCAAGCAGGAATAATAAGATATCAGTCTGTGGCCGAAGAATACACGCTCATGGGTAGTGTTCACCTTTGGCTGAAGAACAATCAGGGCACACACGTTCATGGGCAGTGTTCACCGTGGGATTTACCTCTACCCCAGCGTGGGTATCCATTCTGCCATCACTTGTAAGTGTATGCCACTGCAAACAGACATCTCACAAGTTGACTCCTCCCTGTGGCTTCAGGTATTGCCCTCATAAACCTCAGAGCTCTCCTTACAATCCCCATTTCTTGCTAAAACAATGTATCTCAGACCCAATGACTCTTTCATAAGGGTCACGAGGTTTTTTTTTTTATATAACTTAGATGCATAATCAAAGTATCACGATGACTTAATTGTAAAGAGTAAAATAATAAAGTGTGTGTTTCAGTCTGCACATCGTTGCATGCAACTACAGTAGAAGACCAAGTGAAGTGTGGGATGCTTACGCTGCTTCTACTAAACACAGGGCTGAGACAAGTACAGGAAGGGTGTGTCAGCCTGGCTACCATCATGACCAGTACTGCTACTGCTGGTGAGTTCACGGGGTGACCAATGACACTTGGTCATGTTTTAAACTGAAAAACAAAGAATCTACCATTATTACTTCACCATTCATTGTATTTCTTAAAGCCCAAAGTTTTTTGTGTTTCTCTGTAAAACAGAGTTAGGGCCTACACTTAGAAAATTAGATTTTTTTTTCTTATACCAGAAAAAAGTTCTCATGCTTTTTGGTCTCTGAACCTCTTTATGCACTTAAAAAGTATTGTGGGTCTCTAATAGCATTTGCATATATAATTTGTATCTATTGATATAATTATAGTGTATTAAAAAGTAAAACTAAAATGATAATGTTTCTACTTAATAATAATCCCATTAAGTTACCATAAAATTTGTATTAAAAATAACTGTAGGGGAAAAGGGTCAGTCAAAGAAACCAACCAATTCCTGAGCAGGAAATCTAACATCCTTAACCCAGAGCCAATGAAAGAAACACTTTAGCTTTGGACCCAGAACCTAAGAAACATATCCCGACTCTGAAACCAGAACCAAAGAAACACAGTTTGGCACTAGAACCAGAGCCATTTAAAGAAATATGCCTTAGCCCTGAAAATAGAGCCAAAAATCTATAAAGGGCCAGTGAAAGAAATACAGTTGGAATCAGAGCCAACTCCGCCCCCCTCAACTAAATTAACCAATCCCCGAGCAGGAAATCTCCCCTCTGGGAAAACTCCGCCCCTAAGAAGCCTTGTAAAGACTCCTGCCAGTTCAGTTGCTGGCTGCCCTATGCCACCCTGGCAGAAACAGCCACTCTCCTGGACTACGCCTTCCCAAATAAATCTCTTTTTCTTTTTTAAATTAATTAGTTAATTAATTAATTTATTAAAGATTTCTGTCTCTTCCCTGCCACCGCCTCCCATTTCCCTCCCCCTCCCCCAATCAAGTCCCCCTTCCTCGTTCGCCCAAAGAGCAATCAGGGTTCCCTGCCCTGTTGGAAGTCCAAGGACCACCCACCTCCATCCAGGTCTAGTAAGGTGAGCATCCAAACAGCCTAGGCTCCCACAAAGCCAGTACGTGCAGTAGGATCAAAAACCCATTGCCATTGTTCTTGAGTTCTCAGTAGTCCTCATTGTCCACTATGTTCAGCGAGTCCGGTTTTATCCCAGGCTTTTTCAGACCCAGGCCAGCTGGCCTTGGTGAGTTTCCCAATAGGACATCCCCATTGTCTCAGTGTGTGGGTGCACCCCTCGCGGTCCTGAGTTCCTTGCTCGTGCTCTCTCTCCTTCTGCTCCTGATTTGGACCTTGAGATTTCAGTCCGGTGCTCCAATGTGGGTCTCTGTCTCCTTTCATCGCCTGATGAAGGTTAATATTCAGGAGGATGCCTATATGTTTTTCTTTGGGTTCTCTTTCTTATTTAGCTTCTCTAGGATCACTAATTATAGGCTCAATGTCCTTTATTTATGGCTAGAAACCAATTATGAGTGAGTACATCCCATGTTCCTCTTTTTGGGTCTGGCTTATCTCACCCAGGATAGTGTTTTCTATTTCCATCCATTTGCCTACAAAATTCAAGAAGTCCTTGTTTTTTACTGCTGAGTAGTACTCTAATATGTATATATTCCATACTTTCTTTATCCATTCTTCAATTGAAGGGCATCTAGGTTGTTTCCAGGTTCTGGCTATTACAAACAATGCTGCTATGAACATAGTTGAGCATATACCTTTGTTGTATGATAGGGTATCTCTTGGGTATATTCTCAAGAGTGGTATTGCTGGGTCCAGGGGTAATAAATCTCTTTCTTAAAAGAGTTTGGGTGAAGATCGTTCGCCAGCACAGAAAAGAAGAAACTTTGCTGAGATGTCCTCTTAGGGGGTCTGAGCAGAAAAAATAAAGAACATTTCGGAGAGGTTCCCTTAGTGGAGCTGAGCAGGAAAAAAGTAACAACTTTTCTTCTCTGGAGCAGAAGATGGCTACATTTCTGCCGGGGCTTCCCCTTTAGCAGAGTGAAGCAGAAGTGAAGAGTTTTATTCTTGGCAGTCAGTACAGTTAGTTATTAATTGCTTCCCTGGAAATACTTTCTTGGAAATGAAAAAAAATGCTTTCGAAGAAATTATCTTCAAGATGTTCATCTGAATAAATATGAGTAATGGTAACCTATCTGCCAGTCATTTATTTGAGTCAAAATGGTATTCTAAGAAAAGAGGCCTGTTGGATTTGAAAGTCAAAATGGTATTTTCAGTTACAACCTTTAAAAGACAAGTTTCCGATATTAGGAATTAATGCAATCAATATTTTACTGCTTCACGAAGGATGTTTTTAAGTGAACTTGGAATTGCGCTATATTTGTTCAGTTGAGATGAACAGCAGTGAGACTGCACTGTGGTGCTGCTGCAGCACTGTCGTGCAGTAGCGGCTGCAATTGATGCTGCAGCACTGTCGTGCAGTAGCAGCTGCAATTGATGCCACAGCACCAGCATCTCACCTGACGGTTCTTTTTGTCTTATTATTTCAATGGAAAAGGAAAACAAAATCATGGTGCTGTCCTGAAAGTGCTTTTGGCCTTGAGTCATTCCTGAAAGGGCCTCAGTGACCTCTGTTGGCCTTTGGTCCCTCTTCAAGAAAGAGTGTTCTCTTTGAACGTGTGGAGGGACATTTCCTGTACACGTCCTTATAGCATTTGCACTCTGCTGCATGCACACACACACACATACATACTTACACACACATACATACACACACATACATACACATACACACACATACACACATATACACACACAATACATACATACACATGCACACATACACACACATACACACATACATATGTACACAATACATACATACACATACACACATATATACACACATACATACACATGCACACATACACACACATACACACATACATATGTACACACATATATACACACAATACATACATACACATACACACATATATACACACATACATACATACACATGCACACATACACACACACACACACACACACCCCTCTCGCTCCCATCCTCTAGTGTCACTACTACTTTCCAGTCATTTTCTGGGTCTTTAAATAGTGATGATTATTTATCCTGTTGGCTATAGTGTATGATTTTATATTGTGCAATAACCAATTTAGGCTATTTAGGTTTCCATCATCTTATCACTTGTCACCCCTTTGTCATGAGAACATTCAAATCCTCTTCTAGCTATTTTAAATGATGTAATGCAACAATGTTGAAAATAGGAACTCTTTGTGTGATATTAGGTCACCTCTAGTCATTTTGACAATAAGAACATCCCTTAATCCTTTTCATGCCCGTGGGATTTGGTGTGACCATTTGAGATCAACTTCTCTAGAGGTCCTCACTGTGAGCAGGAACTTGAGCAGAAAGCCTTCCCCAGGAAGGCCAGCCTGCACTCAGTCTGTGTAAACCTGCTCTGTATCTCCTGAGGGATGCAGACCATGGCGTATGAATAGCCTGTAGTTTATCTTGGCTCACTATCTAAAAATTAAAAAAAAAAATCTAAGTCACAGGAAAAGTTAAGTGACTTCATGACCATAGCCATGATTAAAGTGTTACTCAACAAAGGTCCATACTGTCACTGTCTAGATTTTATATATATTTTTTCCATTTACTTGGATGGTATTTCTACCCCTGTTTAAAAGGCGCGCGCGTGCACGCGCGCGCGCGCACACACATACACAGACTGACTGACTGACTGATTTATGGGCAAAATGGCTTCCCACTGTTCATAAAACCAGGACATTGCGAGATGAGTCCAGGTCTTGAAGATTCAATCACTGTTGTCCTTCCTTTCTCCGTTCTCCAGGTCTCATTGTGCCAAGACCTTTAGACCCCTCCTTCAAATTCTCCACATTTACACTGTGGTTATTCTTTTTTCTCCCAACCCCTAGTTTGAATCATTTCATCTCATTTTAATTTACTGCCTCTTCCCCAGAGATCTTAACTACTGGGTTTTCTTGCATCCATTCTGAACAATGTCTTCACACTAAAGTCATGGACAGGGCCAGGCCACCCCAGGGAGAGAGGATCAGAATACAAACACATGCTGGGAAGCAGGGAGAAGGATGTCTGGCTGGGGTGGAGGTGGGGGAAGGCAGAGAGACCCTTGCCTGTGACTCGGGGAAGCATCTCTCTGAGGTGTTCCTTTTTATCTTGTCACAGTTCATGAAGTCAGCAGTCGTCTCTTTTTATCAGGAAGACATTGAGATGCAGGGACTGCTGGTGACAGTTTGTGCAAGGTCACATGGTCTGCCAGTGACCACTGAAAACTTAACCCATACCTCCTGTCTCCAAAATCCCTTTGCATCTACATCTCCCTCTAGGAAGGCATCTGGAAGGATTTTTGCGAAAGCTGAGATTCCAGTCAGGCCTGGAAATAGGGCGAATTCAACTTGTCTCCTGGCTAAAAGATAGAACCTGTGCTCCTAACTAGTTCTTATAACTTAAATTAACCCTCAGTTTTAAATCTACGTTTTGACATGTGGCTTCTTACCTTGTCTCCATACTGTACATCCTCCTTCCTCCGAGTCTGCCAACTCTGCCTTTTTTCTTCCCAGAGATCTCTCTGTCTGGAAGTCCCGCCCATCTGCTCCTGCCTAGCTATTGGCTGTTCAACTATTTATTATACCAATCACAGCAATACATCTTCACACAGTGTACAAATATCCCATAACACAATCCATTATTTT
Organism: Alexandromys fortis; assembly: GCF_014885135.2. Taxonomy (NCBI): domain Eukaryota; kingdom Metazoa; phylum Chordata; class Mammalia; order Rodentia; family Cricetidae; genus Alexandromys; species Alexandromys fortis. Next base: position 1,452,241 of record NW_026067970.1, read on the forward strand.
TCTCTGGAGGAACACATATGACAAATGACACATTCAAGTCAGTACAGCGCGTGTTAACTGGTCTCTACATGTGCTTGGCCCTGTAGTTACACAGTGCAGATTCCCGGGTTCTACTTTCAGACACTAAGGGTGGTGTCCCCAGCTCCCCTGTGGATATTTGCCAAATTGATAGAGCATCTCCCCCAGGGATTTCTGGTTCAGGTTAGCTCACTCAGATCTATGTCTCTGGCTTTCTGATGTAAGTGGTACCTGAGCTCATTTTAAGAAGCTGGGACCATCTTCCTCATTCAGACGCCATTTGGTTTCCCCTCTTCAATAACTTCCTCATGACAGGCTACTCAAATCAGCGTGGGCATCCAGAGACGGATTAATAAGGTCTGGAAAAGTCCAGAGATAGTCACACAGAAAGATGAAAAAGAATTATTAGAATATCGGAATAAATAAAAGCTGCCCTTGGCCTCATTTCAGGAGACTTCATGGAACACCTTAAAGGGTTCAGAAGGAATTGCTACGGGTCCTGGAGGGAAGCAGAAACTGCTTTTCCCATTTGACGCTAGAGGTTGCAGCCGCTGGGATCCACCCTGGCCCTCAGCTCTGACAGGGGGACAATGTTGTGGGGGTTAGCACTGGAGAAATGCCAGGAAAATCAGAAATTTAAATCGCGCTGATTTATGCCCAGCTTGTCAAGTCTCGTGGGCTTTAGAAACGCTGAATATGAGAGCGCCGCTTTCGGATGTGAGCTGGGACTAGCAGTTCAGTTGTTTGTTAACAATGCAGTCCCTGCCGCTTCAGTGGTGCTCAGCTGGAACCTTTAAACGCACCCATTCCTGCCTTGTGACATGCTAGAAATTCTAGGATTTAAGAAAAAATATATAAAAAACATTGTCTGACTTTTTTGACCAACATCTCTGAGACACATGACCCGGGGGATGTTTACGCAGCCTTTATTCATGCTCACACATCTGAGCCGCTTTCTTCTTGAATGTTGGAAACACACATCAAGTCTGTACTAACGAAAATGCTTTGCTGAAGAAGAGACAATGCCAACACGCTCATCTGCCGCCTGTATTGTGGCTTCTTATTATGTATTTAAGAACGTTCTGTGCTGAGCAGAAAACCTGGTCCCTCCCGCCCACGCTGTTACTGTAAATGCTTCAATCAATCCCTTTTATGCAGCACGGAGCACAGGGAGCACAATGTGCAGGGACCAAATATGCCATTTAAATTCTTGTCAGGCAGAGAGGTTAAGAGAGAGGTGCGGGGGGAGTGGCAAGAGCAGAGATGGCCAAGGTACTGCATTCAAATGTTTTTTGATAGGTTTCTAAGATACATGTCTTTCTCTGAAGCAAATGCATTCATGTCCCAGGAAGGAAGCTGACAGGAAAAATGCTAGCTGGTGAGCTCATGAGAAATGCCAAAGGAGTTGTTCGTGCCGGGCTTCAAATATCAGGGTTTCTTTATTGTTGCGCTTTGAGGCTCAGAGTCCGACAGAGCGTTTCCATGACAACTAATAGATGCTATGTTTATTTACTGAGTGGTGGGCCAATGACAGTGTCAGCAACTGACATTTTAGTTTCTTTCTCCTCTATTTCTCCTCAGTAAAGATTTGTTTTAGTGGATGAAAACGGCACCGTCTTCCGTTTTATTCACCAGAGCTTCTATGGTGAAAGTAAATAGCAATTGAAATCAATGCAGCTATTCCATGAAACACACTTAATGCCCCGTCCCTTCATGGGCCTCCGAGAGCCTTTACGGTGGGCAGTTGCTGGGGAGAAGAGGCTTTACGAAGCGAAAAGCAAACTTTGGGTTTTCTTCACTTGCAACTGATCTAAGAACCGCCTTCTGGGCGATCTAAATTTACACAGGTCTCATTAATGTCTTCTAAATTCCTCATGACTTTGTTTATATTTCTGATACATTCATAAAATGGGTCAATTAAGGTTCCTAATAGGACCATGGCCTCGGCGGGGATGGGAGATGAGGTGCAGGGTAGGCTAGGACAGTTGGCCCCTGGTTATAAATAATGCTGTATTCCACCATCTTATCTGCCTGGGGCTTAGTCTGCCCTCTAAATATTTGCAGACAATTTTTAATGCTGAGCTGGCTTCCTCCTGCTATCCAGCTGGTGTGTGCTCAGGGGATAAAACCAATGTTAGCATTTGCTTTGAGAAAACACAATCAGGAAGGCAAGCTGCTGTTGGGGCGGGGTATGGATAGTCACACGCCATGTGCTAAGGCACAGAATTGGCTTTTTCCCTTAGTCCACTTCTATGGTATCCACGTCCTGGCTTGGCACAATGTGAACAATTAAAATGGAGGTGCTTGTGGCTTTTGAGGAAAAGGACCAGAGTTAATTGGTGGCTGTCTGGAGGCACTCACATTATCCCTGCCTGAAAATATGCTTCTCCATCCCTTAGGGTCTCAGGTAGACATCTGTTTCTCTTCAAAGCCTTCTAGTACTCTCTAGAATGCTTCCGCTGCAAGGCTGCTTCTCACTCCACTCCACGAGCAGCTGGGAGTCTGGGCTGCATCTGGTTCTCCTTTGTGTCTGTGGCACCAAACCCAACCTGTTTCCAGCACAGCAGGCATTGGGGGAGTGGGTAATGTGTGGGTGAGCTGTCACAACCCAGCTCCTGAGTCTCACTCACTCTCGGTGGGGAGCAAGGCCTGGTTCTGTGAATGGAGCGGATGTCAATTACAGATGATCGACAACATTCCTCAATGAGCTGTTCTTCTGTTACGCAGGGTACACACATTGAGGGGTGGGGAGTCAGAGAAGTGAGTTCTGGGGGGTCTGTACCTGCTACACGTGAGCTGTGGGAAAAGACACTGGCCATCTGGAAACTTGAGTTTTTATTTCTAGCCACATTTTCTAGATTCAGATCAAATGAAGAGTTTGGACGGGATCAGCTTTTCTCACCTTGTATCCTAATGGAAAATAATTTATAGAGGGCATTAATAGCTTGTCTGGATCAACCAGACAAAATAAAGAACATGGTGAGACTGAGCTAAGTCTAAACAGGAACACATAAAGAACAAGAGTAAGCAAGGACTTAGGGGACAGGCTCTGTTCTCCGAAGCCTTCTGGGAATATTCTAGCAGGCTTCTGGACAGATGAAGACTGATGTCAGTCTGTCTGTCCTGACACAACAAAAGACCCGAGGCTGGGCGATGTGTCAGTAACAGAAGCTTATTTCCCACAGTGCTGCAGGCTGGAGATGCACGATCAAAGTCTGGTGAGGGCCTTTGCGCCATCTATGCCTTCTCATGGCAGAAGGCAGAAGGAGAAGCTAGGGCAAACTGCCTTTGTACATACAGGGTCTTATCCCTTTAACTTCCGAGGTGCCTTCATGGTCTAATCACTTAGATTAGACCTTAGATGAGCCTCACCTCTCAGTGCCAACACTGGCAGCTCCAGATGTAGGAAGGGACACATTAAAACCATAGCAAAGTCCCATTGAGAGTTCTACTTTTTCTAGCTTCTTTGATTATTGAAAATCTTGCTGAAGGAAATCTCTGCACTACCTGAATCTGAACTGATTCCTTCCCTGGTAGACCCTTAGCTGAGCTTACGGGAAACTCTGAGTTGGGGTTTTATTTCATCAAATATTGTTCAGTGGGATTTTGTTTTAAAATGTAGTGTTTTATCAACACAGTATTCCACCAGAAAAGACGAGATTGAGACAGCAAGCCCGCATTGCTCCCTTGTGTTAGTCTTTGCTAACTATTATCCGAAAAGCTGGCGGGGTCTAGAGGTACAGTTGCAATCATGGTTAAATAAAACTCCTGCCTGATCGTAGACACTTTGTGGATCTGTGGCCACAGAAAAAATAAGTCAGAGGGATTGTAAAGGCAAGTATATTGTGACCTATGCTATTTTAATGTCAACTTGACAGGAGCGAGAGTCACCTGAGAGGAGGGAACCTCAATTGAGAAAATGGTTCCATAAGATTCGGCTATAAGCAAGCCTATAGGCATTTTCTTAGAGCTTGATCTGGGAAAACCTAGCTCATTACGGGTGGGACCACGCTGGGCTGGTGGTCCCGGATTCTATAAGAAAGCAGGCTAAGCAAGGCATGAAGAGCAAGCCAGCAAGCAGCACCACTTCATGGCCTCTGCATCAGCTCCTGCCTCCAGGTTCCTACTCAATTTGAGTTCCTGCCTTGGCTTCCCTCAGTGGACTGTGACTTGGGATATGTAAGGCAAATAAACCCTTTCCTTTTCAAGTTTCTTTTGGTCATCACAGCAATACTAACCCTAAGTCAGACACTACCCCAGGCTCCAAAGCTTCAGGCGGGGCATGTCAAAATGGTGACATTCTTGAACTCCTTGTTGCCACCTCCATGGGCTGTTTCATGGTCTGGCCCTTACAGTGACCCAAATAACAAAGTCATCATATCGTGCAAGGGAAAGCAGGCAACAAGACGGCTGTACGGAAAGTTGTAGCAATAAATGCATTTTCTCTCTGCTTCCTTGCACTAACAGCCTCTTAGGCTGTGCCAAATGGTCCCCAACCATGGCTGGCCTCCCACTTAACATAGCTAGGTCTGGTAAACACTATGACGCTCTCTCCCTCTTTGGGAATAATGCTGGTTTTATGTCCCCCTATGACAATGTCTACGGGTTCTGGTTAAGCCTAATTGCTGTCCCCGTGGAAGCACCTGCTCATATTACTTTTATGGTGCTCATGGGCATTCTCTTGTGGTCTTATTCCAGCCAAAAGAATACCACTGGAGCAAAGACCTATGGGAGCATGAAGCCATTTGGAGCCTAAGCTTTAGGTCTAAGAATAGAGCGCTTTCAAAGTGTTGATGCTGTCTCACTTTCGAGAGACCCCCATCACCTTTTCATTAGGTGTGCCTGCAAACCTCAGTCGGCCCAGCAGCACCGATTTTCCTTTTTAAAGATGAGCATTTGATATTCCCCTAAGCAGAGTCAAAAGCTTGGAGAATGATTAGAGTCATGTGGATTTAGAAGTGGAGGGGACATTTAACAGAGAGCTTCATGTGATTCTGAACTAGGCCTCACAGACTCAGATGAGGCATAGACCCAGGAGCTGCTATGGGTTATGCAGGGATCCAGCTCCCTGGATACTGCAAAAAGTGACTCTTCTGGTATTTCATTTGAGAACGGGCTTCAGAGCGACGGGTACATTCCAAAGGCACGTATCTCATGTAGTCCCTCTGAACCAGATGATGGGGAACAAGGTCTGGAGAGGGTCTGTAATCCCTGAAGGTGGAATATGGTAGCACATTTGGGAGAAGGCCCTGCTCTGCTCACTCTGCATGGGGGTTGCACAGTGCATCACAGGGCACTGGAGTAGCGTAGCATGTTCATTTGATTTTGAGTAAAGTTGTGGTTTTTGAGAGTTCAGGAATGTTTTTTTTTACACTGTTGTCAATTTTTTCCCACTTCACCCCCTTCAGTTACAAATTCTTTATGTTGGTGGATACCCACAGTTTGAGAAGCTGTGCTTTACTGACTCTTCCACTTTCAAGCTGGAGACAGCCAAGAGTTAAACGAATTCCCAGGTAACTTCGCATGTGCAGCACAGGTCTCCTGAGGACGAAGTGTTCATGCTACAGAAGCCAAGACCCGTGCCCTTGGGTTTCTTAGACTCGCCTTTCCTGATCTCAGTGCTCCTGAAACATCTTGCTGCTGGGAATATCAAAACAGAATTGGTTTGGCTGGATTCCAGCATGGTAATTCCATAAGTTGGTTCCTCTAAGAGGATTGACAAGGGGGGAACAGGTGGTGAAGAAATTGTCATATGAAGCCAGGAGAAAACTAATGCTCAGCAGTCACCTAATGCTTGCAGCGTGGATTTGAACCATCTGTTTACTTAGCCCTCCACGTAAGGAAGATGGTAGAAACTAATTCCCATGGGCTCTACAATATTACTAGGGGCGGGCTCAGGAAACTACTGTCCAGTTGACAAAACTGAAAAACAAAAACAAAAACAAAAACAAAAAACATCCAATGAACCACACTGTCTTCTTTCTACGGACTCCAGATGTCTCTGTTGGGCATGGTCTCTTGTTGAAAGAAGAGAGCATAACCAGTCACACACTGGTGACCATGTTTCTGACTGGAAGTGGGTGGGACACATGGCCCACCATTTCTGCATATGTATGGTCAGGCCTACGTCAAGGGGTGTGGTGACTGAGACCTTTGCACAAAGGGCAACAGACCTCTCTGACTGGTAACATTTAAATGGCTTAACCAGTTAATGTTTCCCACTCCTCTGTAAAGTGCTGAGACTGCTAATAAGCTTGGTTTGGTAATAGGCAGGGGCAGCAGAGTGTGCCTATAATCCGAGGTACTCAGAAGGCTGAGGCAGGAGGATAACAAATCTGAGGTAACCCTGTCTCAAAGTAAAATAGTAAAATAAATTAAAACAAGTGGCCAAGGATGTAACTTACTGGTCCTGGGTTCAGTCTCCAGTACCAGAAAGAAATTAATGCGATGTCACTTTTTGGTGTGAAAATTTTTGTACCATGTACACAATGTCAGTTCTTCTATCCTTTCTGCCATAGGGAGTGGGTGGTAGGGGTGGGTCTGAGACCCCAGTACCAGTAGAAAAGAATAGAGACAAGAGTCACTAAGGAAAGTTCTAGAAGGTAATAGAAAGTGTTGGCAGCACATATTTTAAGCTGCATTATAATTTAAGAATTAGCGTCCTCAACAGAAGCCTTTCATGCATGGCGGCTCTTACCAGGCCTTCCATGTAGAGAGAGCGACTGCCTGCTGGCACTGCGGCAGCCCTGCCCAGCAGGTGGTTCCAGGGTCCATATGCCGTCAGAGCTAGTGTTTGGGGTTCAGATACTCACATCTACCTGTCTCTGTCAGCTGCCTCCCTTCTGTACAGGCTCTGCCCGGGGGGTCAAGGATGCAGCTTTCCAAATCTGAAATCACCCCCTTTTCCCAGGGCACAGCTGTTTATCGAACAGTATGAGACCAGAAGGAAAATGTCCGTCCTCCAATCCGATCCCCCCTGTGCTCCTGGCTCTTGGCTTTGTGGGCATCGCCGACTGGGCCAAGAGGAAATGAGGATCCGAGGCATCCATTATGTCCTCACAGGCCCTCAGCAGAGACAAGCACACTCATAAAAAGCCCTGGCACCTCCTCCTGTCACCTCTGTGCTTGGTCTAAGTGGCGTGCTGAACACACAGGGAGCAGTGGTTGGCCCTGTTTACATTCATTTCTGGGAGAGGAAAGAGCAAATTGTTCTCGGGTGATAAGAAACCCCCGCTCTCCTCATCTCGGAAGCCTGCTTTACTGTCCCCTGGCTTGGCAGCCAGCTGTCACTGCTGGCTCTGCACCGTGTTTGTCTTCAGCCCGTGTCTCTTACTCCATCCTTACCACCTCCCTCCCTATTCAATTTGGGGAGCTATTTGCTTCTATGTATAATTCAATAAGGATTTCACACGTTTTTGCATTTCAATGCTGACGGGCTTACTAGGGCCAAAGACACTAGGTTGAGGTGGGGTGGACTGACCTCTCTAGAAGGCCACAGTGAACTTTCCTGTCTCCCACTGCCTCTTCTGGATGTTTCCCAAATGAATACAGACGAAAAACATAATAGCCTTCTCCATCACTCTGTCTTCTGTCCTTGTCCCCTGAGAGGCAAACTGCATTGTCTTTCTAAACTTTTGGATGCATCAGAAAAAATAAAAGTATCAGAAACGGAGGCGGAACCCCTGTCTCTAGCACACAGGCCCACACATTCCACTCCTTTTCATTTCAAACAAAAATCAGCTTGCCTCCAGTGAACATCCTAGAGGAACATTCTAGTAACGCTGCCTGCAATGGCAGTACATTTGGAGGGAGACTGTCACTTTTGGCTAATCGCGAGAGTAAAGAGACCTGGATTGCTGTGGGCAATGCTCAAAATGAGACGGGTGAGCCTTGGTGTATTCCATAGTTCTTTGCAGTTCTGGGACCACAAGAATCCACATGCACCGAGTTACCGGGTCAAATGAGCCGTGATGGAGATGGCAAACAGAAAGGCCCTTTCCATTTCGTCTTTCCTTCCCTCTGTCAAGGCTCTAAAGTCTGGCCTTCCCCATGCCTGCAGTTCATCTTTGGATGCGAGACAAGCAAACACTGGGCCAGGCATCAAAAGAGAACGAAGGGGAATAACAGCAGAAAGATTCACTGCCAAGAGCGTGGAGGCGGCTATGTGGCAGAGCCAGCCTCCTGACTGGCACTCCAGGGTTCTGAAGCCGGGACATCTGCAGAGCTGGTCGCTCTGGGAGGGAGGGGAGACTTTTCAGTCTTGGCTCTTGCCTTCCCTGCACAGTGCGGTGCCTCCTGCTGAGTTTGTTCTTGGCTGCTGCTCTCTTAAGGCAAGCCAGCTGCTGTGGGAAGCCAGGTTAGAGGCTGGAAGTTCATCCGACATTGTGATGGGAAAGCGAAGGGGAAAATGTGTGACAGGGAACACTGAGGGGAGTCTCGATTCCATTCTGAGAGAGAGCTGGAGCTGCGGCCTCCATGGAACAACAATAGTCACTTACAGAATAGGTTTGAATGCTGGAATTTTCCATCTCTGCTGAAGCCACATCGTCTCTGGATTGGTGAATGCTAGTCGTGAGCCTCTCTTCCATTGTATGCAGGAAGCTAACACAATGGATTTTGTTGTCTGTGGAGAATTCATGAAGCTCCTTAGCTGCTGTGTGGCAGGTGGGTTGTCCTCTCAGCTTGCCATGGATGGCTATGAAGGACCAAGCTTGATCTTTTCAGTTCTGGCAGTATTAAGTGGCTGGGGAAGAAAGACGTGAGTTAAGTTATTGTGAAATATTCAAAGTCAAAGACCTTCCTGAGCCCTGAGGGTTACGGTTATGGAAAGTCTAGACAGCCTGAAACCCTCCGAGTTCGAGCCCGTCTTTAACCCTAGTCTCATCAGCTCTGGCATCACTGGGCAGCCACCGCCAGCACATATAAGCCAGTCTGTGTGTTCTGACTGCTTCAGTTGGGACAACTGCATTTCAAGAAAAATACAAGTTCAAGAACCCAGAAATGTCCATGGGAGGTTAGTTGAGGGACAGTTTTTTCTCTCTTTTTTTTTTTTGGATTATCAATAGTTTTTTTTTTCATAGACATCTTCAGAGAAACCGAAATATTGACTTTATGGTATTATCCAAGGATGCTAGGAGCATTTTATCATGTTATCATATCATAGCATGATAACATTTCATCTCATGACAGAATTATTGTAATTGTGATTAGCACACATTGTGTAAAATAGCTCCTAAAAGAAAGGAAGTCCTTTGTTGGAAACACATGCCAGGCATTGTCATGTCTAGCATGGTTTGGTTCTGGAAACATGACCGGGGCAGCTCAGGAAGGAAGAAATGCCAGATCTGAGGAATCAGCAGATACACGCACAGCAGAGCTAAGGCTGGGTAGACTGTGCTCACTCCGACGGACTGTACCTACTGTGCAACCCAGAAACTCATTGCATTTATTATGCACAGCGTGGGGAGGAGGAGGGGCTAGCTAGACTTGGTGGTAGGTTTCTATAGTAGCGCAGTCTCAGGTTGGATTTGTCTGGAAGAGGAAGGTGTGGTCTATGCTTTCTGCACACTGTCGAAATTCACACGGAGACCAGGGAAGGCTCTGCCTCATCCCTAAACATGACCGGAGAAATGCTCTGTCATCCCCATGGACCCAGGACATTGGGGCCATTAAGATGTTATACTCATGTAAAGAGCACACATCCACTTAGGACTTCATCTGCTCCCCAGATACTACTGTGTATCTGGCTCAGACTCTGCAGGTGGGGAGCTTGCCGGCCCCTGGGGTGAACCCACTACTCTTATTGTGCTAAATGGACACAGTACCAAACTTCCAAGTTCATATCTCTATGTGCTGCTCCCAGACCTCACTAGAGCACTTTCTTTGTGCAGTAGAAAGGGTGAATGCAGAAAGATCACAATCAAAGTGCAGAGAATAAGCGTCAGTGGAATAGTCAGTCACAAATGCGGCATCTGTTTCATGTCCCCTCGCAAGGTTCAGGGACCACTGTATAAAAGGTGCTAGAAGAGGTCAGGTTGTGGGGAACCTGAGCAGAACCGTGTCTTAAGGACATAGCAGGACATCTGTGCTCATGAGCCCGCAATAGCTGAGGTTGTCTGCATAAGACCTGTACAACGTCAGTCCAACCACTATTCCACCACAGGACCGGGGGTAGCTCCTGAGCACAAAGGAACTATCGACAATTGGTGGCTTCTGGGAGATGGAGAATTAGTTCTCTTTAAGGGTGTTGTTCCTGGTAGGTCGGCCATACTGCTGTGGATGGGCCCTCACCTATATGGACTGCACAGATTAGAGTCAATATACTGTCTAAAAAGCAAAAGAGAATGCAGAATTGGGGTGTGGATTATGATCTAAATACATGGTATGGCATTCCCAAAGAATTAATAAAAAGGCCTTTAAGTTCATTGAATGCTAATGTATGAAGTAAGCATGAATAAGACATATGAGTAGAAGTATGGAAAAGTCTATTTTAGATGAAACAAGAAAAGATAATTTTGATCCTGGGAATGTTTCAAAGTAACACGGGCAGCTTGGCTGCTGGTGCATCCCCTTTCTTCAAAGCTGGAAGACTATTTTGTCCACCAACCAGTGTCAGGGAGTGAAACAGCAATAGGTGTTTAGCATCATTATCTAAGGATCTCTGGATCTGTGGATCCCTGAACTTGAATGGAACATTCTGTACACATTCTGAGGAACTTTTCCCTTTGCATTTTAATAAATTTAGAGGAAGGGCTGGAAAAGTAGCTGCAGCTTCCCACGGATGTTTCCAGTATGAGTCAAGGGTACCACCCTCAAACATAACTGGTCTGCTAAGAGCAAGAAACATTTGAAAATTACTTCTAACGTGAAAGATGAGAGTTTACCAGGCTTGGAGGCTTGTGCTTACAGTCCCAACACTCAGGAGACTAAAGTGTGAGATCTATGTGTTTGAGGTCGGCCTGGCCTAAAGAGTAAGGCTTTGGTCTCAAAAAATTGAAAAAAAGAAACAACTCATTCAAAACAAAGAAATAGAGAAAATACAGAGAGAAGGAAAAAAAATGCAAAAACCAATAATAATAGCAACAACAACAGCAAAAATAGTAATAGCCAATAACACTTCCATTAACATCCCCAGAGAACTAAGAACACATTTTATGATCAATGAATTGGAGATTTCATTAAAAGAGCCAAAGGACAATGATCTTGGAAATCAAAATTATAATACAAGACACAGGAATTTCATGCGAAAGTATTGAAATCAAAATTTCAGAAATCCAAAACATTGAAAGAGAAAACAATGAAAAGGAGACGAGAAGAGGATCTAACAAGTCAGCCTCAGTTCAGGAATTTGAACAGTTCAGGAATGTTAGAATTTGAGTGACAACTGGATAAAGTGAAGAGATGCAGAGGACTGGGGCTCTAACGACAGATGGTGTTGATCCCCAGTACCAGAAACAAATAAACAAGCAAATAAACAAGTATGATTTCTATTGAGCCTGGGACAGTTGCTCATACCTGTAACCCCAGCACTTGAGGGGTAGATGCAGGAAGATCATGACTGTGAGGCTAGCCTGGGCTACACAGCAAGCTCCAAATCAGCCTGAGCTGTAGAACAATGCCTTATCTTGAGGATGTTGGGAGGAAAGGGAAGAGAAGAGAGTCTTTAAAGAAATAACTCATAGGGAAATTTTCTACAACTAAATTATGTGAAGCTCCAAGGTAGAAAGGGTCTGTCAACCTTGCCATTTAATTTACTTTAGTAGATTAAAAATGACCCATATCAAAGTGTGTGTGTGTGTGTGTGTGTGTGTGTGTGTGTGTGAAATTGAAGGTACTATCAAGATGTGTTTGTATGTGTGTGAGAGAAATTACAGGTTACTGGGTCAAGCCTATTTTAGATTTGCAAAAAGCCAAACAAAATTAGGCCGCATGACAAAGTCAAAATCTGGGTAGAATTATAATGTTGAACAGGAACTAGTACATATAATGAATTTACTTGCTGTAAAGGGAAAATTGTTTCCTGTTCAGAATTTTATAGTCAGTAACATGTTAGAGGCAGTGGGATAGAGGAATTGGCAGGGTCAGAAACTGAAGATTTTCATAGGTTAGCAAGATGACTCATTGGTAAGGTGCTTGCCACCCATGCCTGGTGACTTGAATATAACCCCTGGGATCCACATGCAAGTAGAAGAGAGGGACAGGTCATCCTCGCACCTCTACCTACATGTCACGCCATGCACATGCGTGCACACACACATAAATGAAAAATAAGATTTTCACATATCTAAAACATTTTATAAACAACAGCAAATCTATACATAGTATCCACATCAGGGCTACTGCTCACTGAGAAAATTCCTGGTGACAAGATCTGAGAAGTAGGGGTGAAGCTCCCCTATTGCCTTCCACGCCATGGGCAGAGCACAGTCAGCCAGATCCAGATTCCAGACTGGAGAGAAGACTCGGATATTCCAGCTGTGGAATATCTGACCGTTTGCACAGCATAGTCAGGAAAACATAAGTCAGCTTGAGGTGTACCAGATGCCAGAACACACTGGCAATAGTAGACCGAGCACCAACCAAGACACTCTGCCAGGACACTGTTTTTGTTTAGAGAGAGCATCAGACCTTTCCTCAGAGAAATCAAGGGTTAGGATCCAAGATCTGAGCTTACAGCTGTAGGAGGTACAAACAGGGCAGCTGGCTTTTTTTTTTTTTTTTTTTTTTTTTTAACAGCGGCATTCCTGGTTTCTAAACGCAAACGAAACCATTGCCAACGGATGGAGTTGACCGCCTTAAGTATCAGACACAGTCTATTTGAGCTGAGCTTTAGAGAAGTGAGGTTTTTTTCCCCCCAGGGAATTCAGGGGATGAGAATCTTGACAAGTCAACCACTTCCTGTCCGAGGCAAGCAGAAGCTTATTTCAGGTGCAACTTTTCCGGGAAGACTCCTGGATGATGTGTTCCATGTGACTTGGGGAGCAAGGCAAGAAACAGGAAGACAATGCACACGGAGACACAGACAGTGTAAAGATAATCAGGATGGCAGCAAACAGGAAGCTGCAGAGCTGCAGATGCGAGGGCAATGTCCACGGGCGCATGCGCGGTGCGGGAGAGGCATGTGAAACAGCTAACGTTTTCGAAAGCTTTGTGCAGTTGTAACGGGACTAGGACAACCTGTGCTTGAAATGTACAAGCTCATTAGACTCGCCATATTTATCCTTCCAAGAACCTGCATCCTCTCCAAGCAAATGATATTTGCTGGCTAGGATAAGAGTAGGGCATTACCTTCTTGGTGCCATATCTGTGGTGTCTCAAGCCCGAACTGCTATTCCCAGGGAGGCCGAGGCAGGGGGATCTCTGTGAGTCCGAGGCCAATGTGTTCTATATACTGCGTTCCAGGTCAGCCAGAGATTCATATGCGGAGCCTGTCTCAAAAAACCAAAAGTCAGTCATTTGCTGGGGATATAGCTTAGTTGTAGGAAACACTGACAAGAAAACCAATCGCCTGCCTCAACTACAGCAATATCACTCTGCAGTTCTATTCCAAAGTAATTTGTTTTATCCAGTCCTTTGCTTTTCCATAGGAATTATAGGATCTACCTTCTTACAACGAAATAGTTCTAGGATTTTAATAGTGAGAACGACAAATCTATAAATGAACTTGGGGAGACACAACACCATATCAATTCTGAGTCTTCCGACCCATGAATGCAATTTAATTTTTCATTTATTTAGGCCCTTTTAAATGCATTTTCCTAGTAAATTCCAGGCAAGCCACACGCCCACCTCATTTCTGTTGAGTTCCACGCTAATATTTCATGGGTTTTGAGACACAGTCCTACACACCTTTTGTTAGATTTATCCTTACAGGGCTTATATTTTCTGAAAAAAAAAATTCTAAACAGAACTCATATTTACTTACAAATGTCATAAACACATTTTATTTATTATTATTACATTTGTAGGCTTATGTGTGCCATGGCGCGCATGGAGAAGTCTGAGGACAGTTTGCACGGTCAGTTCTTTCCTTCCTCCCTCTGGGTTCCAGGGACTGAATTCAGGTCAGTGGGCATGGTGGGAGGCACCCTTTCCTGTGGAGCCATCTCTAGCCTACTATTCAAATTTACCTTCCACTTTCTGCCTTTCCATTGCTAGCATAAAGAAATACGACCAAGTTTTGTATGTTGATCTTGCACAGAGCTTACTCGGGTTCTGTCCCTTGAGGACCCCATAGGAGCATCTGTGTAGATAACCATGCTGCCCATCAATGGTGACTAAGTGTACTGCAACCTTCTTTCTTTCTTTCTTTCTTTCTTTCTTTCTTTCTTTCTTTCTTTCTTTCTTTCTTTCTTTCTTTCTCTCTCTCTCTCTCTCTCTCTCTCTCTCTCTTTCTTTCTTTCTTCTTCCTTCCGTTCTTTTTTTCTTTTTCTTTTTTTTTTTGGTTTTTGAGACAGGGTTTCTCTGTAGCTGTGGAGCCTGTCCTAGAACTAGCTCTTGTAGGCAGGCTGGCCTTGAACTCAGAGATCCTCCTGCCTCTGCCTCCCAAGTGCTGGGATTAAAGGCGTGCATCACCACCACCCAGCAACATACTTTATTTTCTTGTTTATTGTACCAGGTGAGACCTCTAAAACAATACTAAATAAAAATTAAACCTGCAGGTGTTTCTGCAGTAGAAATCCTTCAGCATGTTGAGGGTGTTCCTTTCCAGTCTTGGTTTTATAAGTTTTTAAAAATAATGAACAGCAAGTACCCTATGTGTATATTGATACACACAGGTGTTTGTTAGCCTACTAATATGCAGATTTATTTTGATTTGGATATCATCGGTCAACGTTTAAAAAGTCAGGGGTGCTATGAAATTTCATTTCTAGCAATGAAAACAGTGGGGCCCTGGAACTCTGGCAGACAAACTAGTCAGTGGAAGTAAATGAGGACCTTGAAATAATTCCACATTGCCCTGGAAAATGGATTCATGATAAATGCAAAAGAAGTTAGTGGAGAAAGAGTAATTGAAATGTTGCTAAGAAAACTGAATATCTGGTCCGAGCCTTGCAAACCGTTGGAATGAGGGCCCCTGGGTCATGTTGTATTATCCCTCTTAATTGTTAGATTTATTTTGCTAAAGTGTTCCTAAAAGCTTCTACATCTGTGTTTATGAAGGACTTTTGTTTTTCCATATGAATACCAGAAACTGCTTTCTAATGTTTTATTTATTTATGTGTATGTGTTTGAATGTGTACATGTATATGGTAAGGCAGATTTGGGGCGGTCAGAAAACAACATGCAGGACCAGAATCTTTCCATCCACTTTTGGGGTTCTAGAGATTGAACCTCAGTACTTAGGCTTGGCAGCAGGTGCTTCAACATGCTGCTTCATCTCACCAGTGCCTGAGAATCTACTTTCTTAGAATCAAAACCAATTCTTGGATTTTAATAGAGACAGAAGAAACTATAGATGAGCTCGGGGAGAAATAGCACCTTGTATGGTTTGCTATGTTTTTGTCAAGTTTTTGTTTCAGATAATATTGGTTTCAAAAAGCTAGGAAGGACTTGTCTCTCCTACTTGAAATTGTGGTAGAATTTCTGTGAGTTCTTCCTTATTGTTTTGTGGTATCATTAGTGAAACCATTTACGGCTTGAGTTTAACTCACGGGAAAGTGCTGTCTTACAAATTTCATTTTGTTACTACAATCAGACCTATGAAGGTTTTGTTTTGAGTGATCTTAAGCATGCTTTGACTACATCAAAAACTCCATGCATTTTATCTGAATTTTCTAATCCTCTAGCATGATAGTTGTAGACTTGTGTTGGTGGCACCTCTTCATGGCCTTGGCCTCATCCTTAGTGTCTTCTTTCTCCTCATCAGCCTGGTTAACAATCATCTTATCAAATCTCTTCATTTGGTTTCTGCAATCCCCCCAGCAGTATTGGAGAGGGGACCAGTTTCTCCACAAGGGGAGGCGAGCACTCTACCACAGAGGTGCAGTTCTATGACTGGTCCTCATTGATTTCCAGTCTGATCTTTATTTTACCCTCCTTTTGTTTACATCGGGCATTATTATTATTATTATTATTATTATTATTATTATTATTCCCCTGCTATTTATTTATTTAAGGTGGACACTAAGGTCTTTGATAGCCTTTTGTAATGGTGGCACTTCCTATTCCCGGTGTGCCTTCTCTACTGTAGTAACTTTTCCCGTAGTTCCTCTTCAGGCATGCCCCACCAGGCTTGGCTTCATTTGTTTGAATTTTAGTGGTGCTGAGGATCAAGCCCTGGACCCTGCACATGGCAGGCAAGTGCTCTTCCTCTGATCTATCTTCTCAGCTCTGTGTGTTGTGTTATCATTCTCAAATTACATTGAATTTGCCTTTGGGTTGCTTCTGTTTTCATGAATTAGTAAGAAGCATATTATTTTATTCCTAATATTTAGAGATGTTCCCAGATATATTTTTCTTTTGATTTCTGCATAAAGTATGTGGTGGTCAGAGGACAATGAATGACTTGAGATATTTTCATGTATTGACTGGCCTTATAGATCTTGGTCCATGCTCCATGTATACTTAAGAAGCATGCATGCTTTCTTGCTCATGAGTGGAATTTTGCCTGGATACGATAATGCCACATTGTCTGGCAGTGGTGCTCAAGTATCTCACATCCTTACTGGTTGCATGTATACTCATTTTTATCAGCTGTTCAAAGAGGGCTGAAGCAATTCATGACTATAAGTGGATTTGTCTATTTCTTGACGTTCAATCAGTTTTTGCATCATGAATCTTCATACTTTGTTCCTAGAGTAATAACTATTTGGGGCTGCTACATCCTCTTGCTGAGCTGATCTTTAGCTATGAATGACCTTCTGTTTCCCTAGCAGTCTTACTGGCTCCTGACCCATTGATCAATAGCAGGAAAAGGAGAGTTTGGGCTCCAGTTAAGAGAAACTGGAGTCTGCCAACAATCTGAAAGTGGCTGGAGAAAGATTCCTTCATAGACTTTTCAGACGAGAGCTCAGACAGTGCGTTTAACCCTGATGTCACTCTCTGAGACCCAAGGAGAACTCAGCTATACTGCACTCGAATGTTCGACCTTGGCTGTGAATACTGAGAACAGACTGTGCCCTGTTCTAAGTTATTCTGTGTGTAAAACAGTGGTTTGTTTTTGTTTTTTTTTTTTTTTTTTGCTTGTTTTGTCTTTAGATTGTGTCTAGCCCTGGAAGATTCTATGTACAGCAGGTTTTCACCCTGTTTTGAGGATGGGGAATGACTGCACCTGGGTGCACACCTGGGTGGCACTGTATGTCTGGCACCATTCACATGGCACGGATTGATAACTGACAAATCCCTGGGTACAGAAAGGGTGTCATATTAGAAATTTATCCAGATATATCGAGACAGTAGGGGCACACGAGTATCTTAAAATCATATCAGGAAAGCCAGGTTTGAGAACTTATCAGACACATCAGCTCCTTCACCAGGATGTCATAAAGAGATGGCACCCAGCACGGGCACAGCCACAGTCTCCAGAGACCTCTCATCTGACTATCATGTGTGTGAGACAAGAGGAGAACTTCTGGCTGACCCAGGGGCTTCAGTTTCACTTGTTCCCTGATGCTGATGTGGTCTAGTTGAACTGCTATCTGTTTATCCTTCTGCTCACCCATCTGGACCTGCAGTCCATCTGTCCATCTGGTTCTTCTGAACCTGATCCTGCCGTTGCTTTACTTCATTTCTGAAACCCAGTTCTGACCCGCAGCCTAGGATCTGTAGCCAGCATCCAGCCTTAGATTAGGAGAAGAGCCGTGAAATGCTGTGCCCAGATGTGGTACAGCCAATGCTTACATTGGGCCTATAGAAGGATGGGCCTATCCATCAGTCCGTTGTGGATGGGAGAGGAGTGTCCAGGGCCCTGCTTCTTCCTGATTAACCATTGGCTACTAGTGTATTTGGTGGAGTAATCATTGTCTTTAGTTGTGTGTCCAATAGTGAGTCCACTAGACTCCATGGATAGTTCTAACCCATGACCACACAGATGATCTTAATCAAACTTAGTGTGCCACAAAATAACAGCAATAATGACAACAAGAACAAGAAGTTATGAGTGTGAGAGGGACTTGTGGAGCTGGGAGGGTAATAGAGGTGGGAGAGAGATGGGGGTTTAGAATAATTGGAATGTGCTTTATACACTTATGAAATTGTCAAAGAGCAAGTTCCATGAAAGTTTATAAAGAAAAGATGCTATCAACAGAAGGATAAATCACAGACTGCAAGAAAACATCTATAATGCATATTTCTAAGTAGGTATCAGAAAGTAACTGTTTACAAGAAGATACATGGCCAATCAAAGCGAGAAAACATGGCTGACAAACAAACCCACTGAACATGTTCGATGTTATTACTCATCAAACAGACATATCTTTTAAAAGATTTCTAGGTTCCTATTTAAATAGTCATAATTATTTTTCAAAATTAGAAAAGTGTTTGTTTAATAATGACAACACCAGAATTTCTATTCTTTTGTCATCCATTGTGTCTACTGATTTTTATTCATGTGATTTTATTTCGAGGGCTTGGTTAATTTCAATTATGTACCAAATAATACGCATTAAAATTGCATGTGGCAATATTTGAGGCCTGAGACTGTGCTATCTTCCCGCACAGAGCACGTCTCTTAGATCCCACTGGGTACTTGGAAGTAATGACTATCAGGACCTCTGTCTGGTTTCAAAGGCCCAGATGACCCCCAGCTGGGTTCCTGTCTATGGTGGTACTGCTTACTGTTTGGTCTTTTGGAGGTGGCCTGTTGACTTGTGACTCAAAAGACCTCAGAATCTCTGGTGTTTCTCCCGTCGGTCTCCCGAAGCGTTCGGACCTGTGCCTCACCTTCTTATCCTTTCAGCCACGTCTTTCCAAAATTAACTCTGCTCACACCCTTCCTAGTGTGAGCCTTACCTTTGCCTGGATTTGAGAAAGAAGTCTACTACTGAGCCACTTAATAGAATAAAAGGTATTCTAAGATTTGCCAAAGTTTTCTTTTTTAATTTTTTTTAAAAAATTTGTTATTACTTTATAAATAATACCATTCAAAATTTCCACTTCCTCCCCTCTTCCCACTTCTGGGATCCTAGCCTATTTGGATGCCCAGGCTGTCTTTAGACAGAGAGACAATAGCTCAGCAGAGGAGGAATTAGCAGTCACCGAGGCTTTCTTAGCATAAGACATTAAGAGGACAGGTAGTGGGGACAGGTGATGAGTGTGACTGTTTCCACAAGGGCTCGTAAGCTTTCTTTTTCCCTTGTTTTCGAACAATGTCCAAGAATGCCGCGAATCTCTTAAGCCTTTATGGGGAAAACCATACCAAGTCACCTTCCTAAACTGAAATTTCAAGACATTTCACCAGGAAAAGTCAAAGATGACTCCCAAGACCAATCAGTCAATCAAAATACCTATCAGATGCATGAGCAATTCTGACATGGGTTAGCAGACTGGGGTTTGGAAGGAATGGGGTTTGGAAGGGATGGGGTGGGGTGGGTAGAAAGCTTCCTGGCTCAAGATCTACAAGACCAGCTGTGTCCTAGTCTCGAAGCATTTAAGTTATTCTTTTATCAATAAAACCTCAGGAGTCAGATACTGCGGTAGAAACCTGATATATCCACAGAGTGACGAAGAAAAGATAAGCTGATCCTACCTCTTCACTTTCCCAAATGGAAAAGACCGAGCATCTTTCTAAGCCCCTCCTACTACGTCCCGACCCTCCTATCTCCACCCTCCAGAACCCCTATGGCTAATTCTGGCCAGCTGGACATTGACTCTGCCTCTGATTCAAGGTTTAGCTTTATTGGCAATTTCGGAGTGACAGTGTGAGCAAATCTCCCAAAACAACATCTCATTTACCTCTTCTTTCCTAATATAGACTCTACAGTCTAGAAAGCCAAATACATGTTTTTTTTTTTTTTTTTTTTTTTTTTTTTTTTTTTTTTTTTTTTTTTTTTTTTTTTTTTTTTTGACGGGGCAACCGGCCCAAAGTGTGGGCCCTGGGTAGCCTTACTTAAGCACCCTTTGTCTTAAACACAAGGAATCCAAGACCAGGATCCTGGCCAGTCGAGTTGCTAGAAAATGTCTTACAGTTCACAGAGGAAGGAAAACAAGACTGTGTGGGCTTGGGGTTGTTTGTTTTACTATCGTTTGAAAAAATAAACACATTTTGCTGTCTGGAGTCAGTAGTCATGTTTTGGTCTTCCAACTCTTAAATCAGTGACATGGCACAAAGAGGGGGAACATGAAGTTAAACTCAAATTCAGTCATGCTCCAGAATGTTCTTTCCTCGGTCTCCAAGATTCTTAGAGCCTCTCCAGACTCCTGGCTCCCTTGGCAAATCTATTTTGTGAGAGGAGCCAAGCAGCCTTTGGAATTACCTTTCTAAGGAAATCTGGGGAGAGCGACAATGGCAAGAAGAGCCAGATTAGGTCATAGAAAACAGCTGCCTCTTACCCTCCAGAGTACCTCCTGTAAGGCCTACAGCTTCTGCAGCACAAAAGTGATCTAGAGTGATTTAAATAATGCACATGCATGCGTACAAGCATGTGCGTGCACACACACACACAACACAAACATACATACGTACTCACACTCACAAAGATTCTGTGCCTTCTTTGCAGAAGGCCTGATTAATTGGGCGTCAATTGAAGCCCAGTTGTCTTCATTTTCAACATGTAAAAAGTTAACTAACCGTGAGCTCTACCTTTGAGAAATCCCATCATTGACACTAAGCCCATGAGGCAGAAGATTCATTTAAATGGGGTGGGAGGTCTTCATTAATCCCATTGCTAATTTATTTATTATGTAGGGCTTAATTCTTAAAGCATGACTTTCAAAATGATATAAGAAAGGGAATCAAACTTTTTAAGTCCTATGAGAAGCCAGCAGTAGTTTTATGCCATTAGAAAAGATATAATTTAGTTGAATAAGCAGAATTACAGTTAGGCTTCCTTTGTTTTGAATTTATGCATGTGTATGATACTTGGTTGCTTCCAGTAAATTTGAATTTTTTCCCTTCTTCTTTCCTTCTTTCCTTTCTTTGCTCCCCCCAAAGCTTCATTAAAAATGGATTTTATTACAAAGCTTGGAAAAGCTATCAACCCCATGACTATTTTAGACCCCGAATTCTTCTTTGTACTTCAGGTGAAGCATTCATTTAATGACATCATAAGGACTTTGTTGTGTATCTGCAATTACATTATAGACTCCCTGCAGGTGGGGAAAGTTAGTTTCTAATTTTTGCATCAAGTATAGAAAATACTAGATAGTTGTTGGCTAGAAGATAATGCTAATGATTGTAGATTTCTCTCCTGATCATTCAACTTCATAAAAGCAGGTGAGTAGAATTCATAGCATTTTGATAACTGATGTGAGAGATTCCCCTCTGTATGCTATGAATATGCTCTATTACCATTGGTTAATGAAGAAGATGCCCTGACCTAGGGCAGGGCAGAATAACTGAAAACTAAACTGAATACAAGGAGAAAGAAGGCAGAGTCAGAGAGATGCCATGTAGCTGTCAAAGGAGAAATATCCTGGAACCTTACTGGTAAGCCACAGTCTTGTGGTGATACATAGATGAATAGAAATGGGATAATTTAAAATGTAAGAGCTAGCTAGGAATATACCTAAGCCATTGGCCAACCAGTGTAATTATTATAGTTTCTGTGTGATTATTTGGGTCTGGGTGGCTGAGAAACAAAGTGAAGTCTCCGTTTACAGATAACTTTTCAGAATACTTAAAGATTATATTTCTAACTAGGACACAAAGCTATGAGAATGGAAAGAAAATGTTGCTAAGGATACAGGTTCAAAATAAAAGTGAATCTTGGAATGTTGGCTTACAGAAACTTATCTGGGTGATATAAATGCTTTAATTTTAGAAAAAAAAGAGAATCAATATATTTCACCATAGTTTTTTTATTATATTCTTTGCCTTCTTCATGTTTACTAGTTCTATGGTAATACAACATAAGATAACCATGTGCTTGGAAGGAAATGAGGAATGAAGAAATTGAATAGTCCAAATGACTAAAGTTGTATTTAGCTCTAAATTTAGGATCCTAGGTAAAATATTTTTCTCACTTTGTTTTTTTAGTTCTCAATAATATACATTTTGGCCCCGCCAAATTTGGTACATAGTTTTTATTGCATGTTAATTTCTAGTATCAATACCTATCTTATGCCTTTTGCATCCCTTTAAATCGTCCACCTGTATTGGTTTCAGGTCACATCAGGCTTAGACACCATATGCCTTCCTTCCTGCCCCAGAGCATCATGGGATCCTGTTTATCCTGCATCCATACTTCCTGGAAGTGCTATTTAAATAGTGCTAGTAGGGCAAGCTTTTGTTCACTGGAGAGTAAGGCTGAAGAATAATTTCCTCCTCTGCTTTCACAGAAGTCTTCCCTCCTGCTCACCCTCTCTCCTCATTTGCTTTCTATCTTCCCATCCTCCCACGCCGCCACCACCCACATCATCCACCCCCTTGCTTCACAGGATCACACCAGGCTCATACATGAGATGTGAGTTCTTCCTTTGGGAGGAATCTCACCAAAGGCATTATGAAAGTCAAGAGGAGTAGCATTGAGAACATTACAAGTGGTGAGCGACCTAAGGTACGGTACATGAACTTTTAAAACAGATGAGATTCAGCTTAGGCTAACACAACATATCCTTGCATTAACCAGGGTAGAATACCTGGTTATCTTTAAAAGGCCTTTTTGGCGCTAGGGAGATGATGGTTCAATTGGTCAAGTACCTTTGGTATATGCACGAGGACCTGAGTTTAGGTCCCTAGGCACTATGTGCGACATGATCACTTGAGTCTTGATCCCTAGCAAGGGGGTGGGAGTCGGGATGGGCCAGCAGACACAAGCAGATCTCTGGATCTTGCTGGCCAGCTAGTCTTGTTAATGGTGATTTTTGGGTTCACCGAGGGACTTTGTCTCAAAAGAGAGAGTGGAGAATGATATTTGAAGCCAGCTGACATCAAGCCCTGGCCTCCACATGCATGTGTACATCTGCATGCACTCAAGCACACACACACACACATACACACAAACACAAAGCACAAACATACACACATGCACATACACAAACAATACACATAAATACACAGCACACACGCACACACATATACACACTACAATCTCTCTGTCTCTCTCAAAAGGTATTTCTGCATTTTGGATCTAGTTCTAGGCAAGGCGGTTGTACTGCACTTGGTATATGTTAGGCTTAAACCAATCAACTTCTTTCTCTTTGAAATATTACTTATTTGTTCAGTAAACAAGGGAAGCCGTTTACCCTCTTTCCTTTGCATTTGGGTTGTCACTTTATGTATTTTGCCAGCTCAGCAACAGAATATATAGCCTCCAACTCCAACTGTAACTCTTCTGCTGCCTAAGGAAGGATGAGAGCAAACATTCAAAACGTTGTCAAGCCCAATTTCAGCTTTACTGAAATAAACATTTCTTCGGGATCTATTGTAAAGCTCTGGTGTATAGGAAGTACTTACTGTGATAACTCGGCCCCCCAGATTCCCTACATAAACCAAAGGTCTCTGCCATCAATTAAGGTGTCACAATGGACAAGCGTGACGGGAACTATAAGGACAATCTTACATTTGGGAAAGGACTTGTACTAGAGGTCCATTTTATTTTGCTTTGTTTTGAAACAGGGGTCTCATTGCTCTGCCTCGATTGGCCAAGACCTGGACTCAAGTGGTCCTCCTGCCTCACCCTCCCAAGTAGCTGGAGCTGTGGGCATGCATCATTACCTCTATATTAAAAGTCGATTGTTTTATTAAGTTAAAGATAGATAAGAAATTAAAAGTAAGACAGATGTAGCAGGGAGCAACTGTAATACTGGAATTCAGGATGTGGAGTCAGGAGGGTTGTTACGAGTTCCAAGGGAACCTGGCCTACATAGGAAGTTCCAGGCAAGTCTTCTTGTAGTGTGAGACCAAAGAAAGAAACAAAAAACAAAAGAAAAAGGAAACAAATGGACCGT
This sequence comes from Alexandromys fortis, assembly GCF_014885135.2. Lineage (NCBI taxonomy): Eukaryota > Metazoa > Chordata > Mammalia > Rodentia > Cricetidae > Alexandromys > Alexandromys fortis. The sequence goes on from NW_026067970.1 coordinate 1,476,307, forward strand.
TCTGTACTAGTACTTCATTCTGACAGCTCTGAGAGGGAAGAAATAGGTCAACAACAGGCAGTGAGCTCCAGAAGTTGATTTTCCCAAAAGATGATAAAGAATAAAGACGAGCTCTTTTGCCTAAGTTCATATGGCAAAGGTCTATTTAAAACGATCATGAATATATCAAAATTATAGAGGAAGAACTTAATATCTGTTCTTTTAAAATATTTAGAAAAACCCATGTTGTCTATAAGCACCACAATTAGTCAGGCTATTTATTTATTTCATTTTATTTTTAAAATTTTATTTATTATTGGTTGATTCATTGATTTAGATTAACTGTTTGGCAAGAGGGTACTGAAAGGAAGCGAGTCTCTTGACAGCCATGCGGCTAATACTAAAGTATATCTGTCAGAATGACAATCCTTGCGGAAGCTGGAGAGAGTTAGAACAAGTGCTATGTCTGAGGATGGGTAAACGGTAACAACACTTGCTTGAAGCAAACCAGAGAACCTAACATAAGAAACAAGAGGAAGGGGGAAGAAGAGGGAATAAAAAATGGTGATGAGTTGGGTGGGTGGGGTGGTCATGAAGCCTGGCCATTTATCACATGAAATATTGGACTGAGTTGAGGTTGAGTCACGTTGGACACCGCAGAGGCCCCATCCTCACTCCCTGAACCTTGGGGTAATCTTTAGACTTTCCCATTAATTATTTAGACTCAGAAGGCTGCAAAAACATCTTGATTCATTGGCAAAGTGACAAGCATATGGTGTGTTTTGCAAAGCCTTAGCTTTCTGTTGAGAGGGGCTAACATTAATTTCTTACAAACCCTACAGGGACTTTCCACGCCAGGCATTGTTAACACAGTTCAACCTCAAAGTTGGGGAGCTGGGAGTAGTTATGAAGAAGAAGTTAGGTACCAACGAGCAGCTTATTTACTGGCTAATAACAAGTAAGTTTAGGGGAAACACACACTTCTTGCAAAGAGCTACGGAGTCTCCAACAGCTCGGCACTTTGATGGATCGGCAAGGGGGCAGGTCTATTTAGTGGGTCCTATAGGACAGCGCTTAGAATCTGGTTCCTCCATAGTGCTTGGCACTCAACTAGCCTTGCTGCAGGCAGAAGTCCTGCTTCAGCTAGGCTCTGCTTGAGGGGTGTAAACAGCGCGCCCGCATGCTCCTGACGCACAGCTGTTGGCAAGCAACTGCCCGCAGAACCATGGGAGGTGGAGAGGAATGAGGGGGACAGGTGTGGTTGAGAGAAATGAAAGGTTGATAAAAGAACCCCATCTCAGCCAGGATGTCTCCCATTGTTGGAACTCTTCCTCTTCCAGCTCCCTAATTAAAGTCCTGGTTAAATTTAGAGACTTTGCGGACGGTGATTCATGCCTTGCTCTCCTAAATTCGTTGTCAGTTCTTAGACCTCCTCAGACCTCCAAGGCATGACCGTGTTGGAATTTTGTTTATTGTGAAAGTTTACCAAAGGCAGTTTGCACAATTTAGTCTCTTGTGGCAATCGCAGTATACATAAACAGACATTCTCGAGACTGAGACCAAAAGATGTTGAGAACGGCAGCAAAGAGCCAGTGACGAGGATACCAAGTGTCCGGGTGGCTATGGAACTGAGTGTGAGGGTGGAGGAAGCAGAGTCAACTGGGCAGCTCCACCTGCCCTTCGGCTGCCTGGAAATTAAGGCAGGGAGCGTGAACAGGTGTGGAGCAACAGTTTAGATAAGTATTTCCGAAGGGTCCACTCTGCGATGAGATGGTCAGTTGTGGGATGTTCATAGGCCACTAGACCTCTTCTACTCGGGAATCCAAGCTCTCCTTGAAGATATTATGTAAGTGTTTTCAGCGTGCTGCTGGCAAAACCCATCTAAAAATTTAGACTAGAAGCATTGGTCATATTTTAAGAGACTCCTTGTTTAAAATACCTTCACCCGATTAAAATCATTTTGGTTGTGAGTAAGCCATTTTCTTTTGGACCTCAAGGAGAATGAATAAGATCGAGCATCTCTTCGCATAGGAAAGGAGTATCTGCATCGTTACCATCAAGATCACTGCCCCTTGCCCAAATGCTAATCCCAGTTGTCTCTCTTTCCCTGCTCTTCTCCAGATACTGAAGCCCTTGTTAGGTGTCTCCACGTGTGAACTCTCTCCATATTTTGTGCCCTTTCACACCAAGGGTCTCACCTTTGTACCAGAACACTCTAGAAAATGCTAGTAACTTCCAAGAGCAGGCTTCCCACGTAATGCACACCTCCAATTTCTTCTTCTTATTTTTAAAATTTTTATTGCTTATTTGGGAATTTCACATCAGGAATCCCGAGCACACTCACTTCCCAGCCCTCTCAGGTCTGCCCCCTCCAACCCGCGAGACCTCCAATTTCTAACCATTTCTCATTCATGCCATCTATCCTGATGAACCGGTCCTAGGGCAATTGTCACAATATGGAGATGGTCTCCCAGGTACAAGCCCATTCACTTCTCATCTGTGGATGTCACCTTGCAGCTCTCTGATGCTCACCATCACAAAGGAACACCTATGAGCAGGGATGGTGTCTTGTGAGGCTCAAGACTTTGACATGCAAAACTAGCAGGTGAGGGGTGCTAGCAAGGAGGATGCCTGGAGACACCCCATCCCTTTGAGTTTGTATCTTCTGCTTGTCCACTGTACAATGCTCTACCCAACTGCCCATTGTGCTCAGTGGAAATCTGGTCTTTCCTTGGGGCCCTTCTCAGTTGCCATGTTATGAAACCCCTGAGATGTGTTCCTACCCATGCTTCCTTCTCCAGAGGCCTTTATTACATAATCTCCAAATGCAGTCTTAAGGGGCAAAGCAGATGCTTTATCTAATTTTACCACCGTCTGACAGGGTACTTGATTCATTGTAGACTTCAGGGTCGCTGACATAACAGAATGCTCCAAGAGTACCTGGTGAGACAAGGAAAAAGGGGTGAAAAGACTTTTTTTAAAGGAGCGATTAGTCAGGAATAGCCACTGAGTGGGGCGGTGGTGGTGCACACCTTTAATCACAGCACTCGGGGAGGCAGAGGCAGGTGGATCTCTGTGTGTTCAAGGCCAACCTGGTCTACAGAACTAGTTCCAGGACAGGCTCCAAAGCTACAGAGAAACCCTGTCCCCCCCCAAAAAAAAAAAAACCAGACAAGACAGTCACACTAAACCGTGAATGGTGTATGTGCATGAATGTGAGCATGCACACATGTGTGTGTGCGTATGTGCACTGGGCTGGCATGGGGTAGCAAGAATGGTTAGTGTGCTGGAAGAACTGAGACAGCAGTGTTTTAGAGTTGGGAAGAGGAGTTTCAAGACTGGACGATTAATCAGCACGGTCTACACCCCAGATCCAGACTGCCACACACGAGTCCCGGCTGGGCCGCACAGCTCACCAGCTCACCCTGCCTGCCTCTTCTTCCCTCCGCTTCCTGGATTTCTTCCACTGGAAGCATCCTTAGCAACCTGCTCCACACTCCAGGTACCCACCATCTCTCTGCCTGAGACACTTCTCTGCTCCTCAGATCCTACAACTTCTGAGTTCTCCCCTCAAACAGTACTTTTCTGTCGTTCTCCCCAGGGCCGCCTCTCATCTTATTCTCTCTTCCAGACTGATCCGGTTTTAATTCTGTTCATGCTACAAGAAGCTTACAATTCCATTTCTGTCCATAGTGTGTGGACTCCACACAGGGTGAGACCTACTGAGAGAAAACCAGGGACCATAAAAGACAGATGGAATCTGATCCTCACCAAACTGATACTTTGAGCAAGAGGCTGGGTTTTTTTTCTTCTGTTTTTCCCCCTGTTCCCCTGTTCTCTCCTGCTTCTCTGCAGGGTGGAAGTCTTTGTCCCTCTCTGTCAGAGACCTCTCTGTCAGAATAGGACTGTTCCAGATCTGCTTTCAGTGGTTTCAGACGAAAGCTCCTGCCCACAGATCTGGCCGTCTGTACTTTTTATTTGCTGTCTTTCCCCCCTTAAGAAAGCCAAGGGGAAGGCACAGATCTCAGGAAGGCTTCCACCCCAGGGAGACTCCTGTGCAGAGGGTGCCTGATGGGGTGGATTCATGGCTGTTTTGAGCTTTGGAAACGCGAGTGTAGGCTTAGCTGCCTCCCCCCAGCTGCTCTGTGGGGCGTGTGTAGAATGTCTGCAAACAGTCCCCGTGTGCTTATAAAACCTCAGGTCACTGACAACCGCAGAGCTCATTTGCTGTGGCCAATTTAGCGCTAATAAGCTGAAACTGGGCTTCGGGGCTTTGTTTCCATGGCACGCAAGCTCCCTTTAGAAACACATTCCCAACCAGAGATTGCAACCTAATAGAGTTGCCCTTCTCCTTTGTGTAAACTGACTTGTAGCTCATTTTGGAAACATTTTCCCCCTTAGCTAAAACACAGTTCTCATTTTGGTCAGCGAGCTCCACCAGGGGGACAGCTTGCATGCCCTCCTGTGCAGAGATGGGGACACCCCACTTTCCCACTGGGCAGTCTAGTGGGGGGAAGTCTGCTCCTCCAGATCGGGCCACACATGTGATAGGGACCACTGTGGCAGGCCTTGGGCCAGGATACCCAGGTGGGACTCAGAGTGCTCCCCTCTGAGGACTTCTGCAGGTCTGGCCCCGTTGAGGCTCACCCAGTGCTATCCAGATGGCAGCTGCTCACCTCTGCCAGGAAGGATCCCTTGGGAGCCGTCATCACTCCCAGCAAGGATAAGGCCCTCTGTGACTTGATTCTCAGTGGCTTGATTCTCATGGCAAAGGAGCTGATCAGAAGGCTCTCACAATTTTCTCACATTTGGAATAAAATGGAAAGAATTTTGGCGGGGAGGTGGTCACAGGCACAAATATCCCTGACTATCTTCAGGCGGTTCTTGTGGGTTCCTGAGCTCGCTCCTCTGCCAACACTCGCTTGTCAGACTGGCCCCAGATAAAAGATATCTTGTGTTTCCTCCACCTTGCGTGAGCCCTGAGGACAGAATGGGAAGGAGAGACCCAAAATCCAACCCAAGCAACGCTTTAGCAGAAGTATGGCGGGTGCATGGCCTGCCCCTCCCCAAGGGACGATTAGGGAATGCAGATGTCTAATTGTCCCCGATGTGCCAAAAAGCTGTTAGGAGCTTACTTGTGCCTTGGAAGTTCTGCCAAAAAAAAATTCTCTTTAGTGCTGGGCAGACACACTTAGAGACACCTCTGGGGCCAACTTTCTTTCATGACATTCAACTGAAATCCAGGCTGTCCTGAAGGAGAGAGTGAAGAGTGATGGGACTGGGTGGAGCAAAGGGAGGGGAGGGTGTCAGGGAATAAGTCAGCCAAGATCCCCTCCCTGTCGCCTCGGGTCCCCCCATGTTCATCCTCCAGAGCTTTACTGCATGACTTAGGAAATGCAGCCACAGACCCGGAGCCCAGGCCAGTCACTTGGTGCGAGGTGTAGCGACAGGGGCCAGGAGCTGTGGCTGCTATTGGAATCTGTGAGATGGAGGTGAGGAGGTAGGGGCGAGGAAAGGCGTGGTGGTAGGCTGGTTGCCTGGACCACCGTTTGTTTGTCTTTACTTTCGGTTTGCCTCTTGTACAAGCCTGGAGTAGAGCAGTGGTGTGGTGAGTGAGGTAAGACATAAAAACTGCAAACCAAACTAGATCACATGACTGAGGGCAATGATTGGCAGTGGGCCAACCCTGGCACGTGCTAGGTCTTCCTGCTCTGGGTCCTCAGCTCCATGCCTTTCTACTGTCCCTCACCACTGGCAGAACCCAGTGCTTGCCAGAGCACAGTTGCCTCCTTTTCTAACAAATACTAGCGTGGGCCACGTCTGTCTCTGACCTCGAAGGCACAAGACGTGCCTGGTGGCTGGAGTCTCCCTAGCTGGGTGTTCTGTCTCTGACCTTGTAGGGAGGTGGCTCTGGATCATTGGTTCTTCACAGGTGGAGGACTCGTCCTCACTCAAGGTTTAGGGAACGTGAAGGTTCTATACCTCTAATCTCTAGACTGTCTTGGCAGTCAGTGTGATCTCATTTAAACAAAAACAAAGACACACCACCAAACAAACCCCTCCCCCAAGACAAACAAACAAGTCTGGTTGAGCAAGACGTAGGGAGGACTATCCTTCGCTAGTTCCTTTGGCGGAAGGTAGGAATGTCAAGCAGACAAATTATTTCCACATTTACATGTCATTTTTTTTCTCTCCAAGTTTTCTCCTGTTCTATGGCCCCAGAAAAATGGCGGCAGCAATCTGACCCTCAGGAGACTCTGGCGAAGATGGACTGTGAGGTTGATGCAGAAGGTAGCACAGAGAAAACAGTCCTGGGCTCAGGAGAGCAGAGGGTGACCGTGGGAGACCAGGGATTCTCACCACTCAGAAGCTCAGAGTCAAGGCGTGGCTTAAGGCCTGTGGCTGGAGACACTCCTTAGGAACGTCTATTTAGAAGAGGTGGCCTTTGGTGAAATGACACCAGGCAGACCATGAAGGATAGCAGTGTAGTGGGCAGCAACACTGAGGCACTAGGGAGGGCTTTGTTCCTGAGAGCCACCATCTGGACATTTGCAGAGCTCCTGTTTAGTAGAAAGGTTGGGTTTTTCTGAGCGACTCTTGACAGGAAAACACAGAAAGGATCCAAAAACTGGGGGAGAAGAAAAGAATTAAAGGAAGAGATTTCTAAGCATTAGAACTGTTCACTTACCCGATTCAGATTTTAATGAATGAACACCAACTATGCAAAGATGAGTCAAATACTCATCTATAATCCACTACTGCATGCCTTTTCTCAGGTCTAAATCTAAACTTCAATAACTGAATTTGAATCGACACCCATCTAACTGCGAATCTAGCGTCTTCACCCTTTGCTGGAGCACTGGGACAATTCCATCACTTTGCCTTGCCTCTGCCCACACTATCCGTTTGAATGTAAATTTAGATTATGATTTAAATGCCATGGTTGCCCCCTCCACTCCCCCTCCCTGTGACTTTTGCTGTTCAGTTTTCCTGAGCCACCTTATACACATTTACTCTAGAACCGTGTGGCCCTGGTGGTCAGGCTGTGAGTTTTATCCAGGGTTCTGTTTATTCTGTTGAATTCTGCCATGACCAGTATATCGCCCACCTATTCTTAACTCTGTACAGAACGGGCTGTCTATGGGCTAGAAGTGTGGGTCCGGGCCCTCAGCTGTAAAATCTGAAGCACGAAGTGCGTCTGTAACATTTCTGTGTCTCATTTTAAGTGGTCTTAAGCCCTCAGACAGTACTTGCTTTATATACCGCAACCACTACACAGCCTGGGCCGCCACGTCTCCTTTCCTACTTTCAGACCACCCAGAACATTCTAAATGCCCTTAGTTTTCTCCAGACTTCTCTCTGTGAGCCCTCCTCCCCGGAACCGTGGGTCGCAGGCCCAGGTCTCTCCTTTCTTGCTGTGAATCTCTCTGCATTACTGCCTGGTCCTTCTTCTGCACCCAGCACCCTCCTTTCTCCAGCTGAGGGTATTGGGCTGAGACGCTCTCCGCGAAGGAGCTAAGTGCTGAGAAAGTTGCAGGAGCAGAACACCGACCAGACTGCTTCAGACTTCAAGGGCAATACAGAGCGATAGTGGCAAAGTGTTACCATCAAATACCAAGCGATTGTAGCCCTTGACTTAGACCACGAGCCTGGGACAGTCAACCCAGAGCTCAGTTTGTCCTCCACTGCCCTCTGCTGGTTGATACGGGTATTTGAAAAAATTGAAGAACTGAAATAGTTTTGAGAACTATACCCTGGGACAATTCCTGATATCTGCAGGGACTTGGTAAGGCAGGGGCAAAATTTATATTGTATGGAGGATCAAAGTGATGATGGAAAACCTTAAAGGCACTGGGTGAACTAGAAGCAGGATTGTAACTAGTTCAGTCCTATCCCCAGCCCAGGCCCCATCTGGGGCTGAACTTCTCTGGTCTGTACCAGGCACCTTCTGTACCCAGAGGCATGGGGAATGGTAACAGTGGAAGCACTAGCCCTATAAACATGAGGTCCTGCTACCAACTTAGAGCCACACTAGACTTTTAGTGCCACCCAGGAGTGGAAGCCCTACTCTCTCTAACCTGTGAAGGGCAGTTCTCTGTTAAATTTAGACCTGGAGTCTAGGTTTCAGTTTGTGCCAAATGTTTGACAGACTGTCTTAGTAGTGAAGTGGGCGCTGACATATGTTTTTATTGTCGAGTTGAAGACCAGGGATGTGAGCATCTCATGGCTGCCCAGGGTACAGAGGCAAGTCACATCTTATACCCGCCCTTCATGAGTTTGGCAGTCAGGGAGTCACCGCCAATACTAATCCTGGCAGGTCCAAAACGGGCAGTAAGGAAGAGAACAGGAGGTGAACTCTCAGAAAAGGTAGGACCTGTGTCTCCAGGAGAGGTGAGATTTAAATAAACAAAGCAAGACAGAACACAGGGGCAATGGGGCTGTGTAAACACAGGGCGCGTGCGCAGAACAAAGCCGAGGTAGGAGGTGGGTGGGGCAGGGCAAGAGACAGCTCTGCTCATCCATAGAGTCCTGGGGCTGGGGCTGAGCAGCTGTGAGCCCAGGCCCTAGCTCGTGGGGAGCGGGGGAGAGATGACTACTTCTCAGAATATTGGCAGATCCTCTTGTTCCCATGACGTAAAGAAAAGCGTGGAAACTTTCTGTCTGGGACAGGGTCCAGGCACTCAGAGTCACTGCCGACGCTGCAACTGCTCATTTGTACGTTTGAAAGCGAGTTAAATAAATACAGTTTTAATAATCTCTCTCATCACTGACCACTGCTGCAATTAGACCCCACGTTAAGCGCTTCCCAAGCTTCTGACCTACCCAGCACCCTGTGGGTCAGACATGACGATTATCCTTGTCCACAGGGCAGAAGTTTGTCCTGTGACACGCACGTTCACTAGCTAGTTCCAAGTCTATCTTTTAAGTGTAAAGTGTAAGGCTTGTTTCCCTGCATCCTGTACTCTGTTCTCTTCAGACAACATCCCCCATGTGAAGTGCATCACTCTTTTCTACTATGAATCAGCGAGAGGAGCCTTCAGAATTCCTCTGAACGTTCTTAAGACACTTAGGTAAGTCTAACGAGTCCCCCAAAAGATAAATGAATGTGCTGGTGAAAATAGCTTAATCTTTTAAGGGAAAGGAACCTGCCTGCCATCCTTAAAACGTCCAGACGGTGGCGCTACTCCATCAGTGTTTTTTCTTTTTCTTTTTCTTTTTTCTTTTTTTTTTCTTTTTGGTGGCTAAAGAAAGTTGGTGGTGGGGGGACTGAATGCTGAATAGTCTTTTATGTGGACACAGAATTTCCCAGTGTCAGATTTCTATTAAGAAATACAGGTAAGAATGGGTAGCCTACACAATTTGACTCTGGTTTTCAACAGTATTTAGTTCATTGTTCAAAACTGGAGAGGCAAGAGTTACAAGGCAAAACTCTATCCGCCTTTGGGGTCAGCTAAAATCTACCTGCTTCGGGGGTGAGCTTTTCCTTTAGGCTAACGGGTTACCACCTAGCACCAAGCTGTACTGTGGGGACTTCGGAAAGGAGGCCCTCTAAAGGGAGGGAACGCTAGCCTAGGTTTTAATATAAATTAAACCTGACCTTGCACAATTAGATGAAAACTTCTTGTGACAGGGTGAACACTCTCACTTCAGACATCCATCCAGACTTCACCAAGGCATTTTTCTTTTTGATTTTAACTTTATGTCTCCCCCCCCCCCCCGAAAAGCCTCTGAAGTGGCACTTTTAGGATTCGTTGTGCTAGTGAAAGGGCCTGATTTCAGTCCCTGTTCGCTTAGCATTTCCAGGCCAAGCAGCCAAGCATTTGATGTTTCCCTATCTCTCCCTTCTGAGGACCGTGACTCCACTTGGTTTCTGACCAGCGCTGCAGCCAGCACCCATGACCCCGGAGAAGGGGACTCGGCTATTTATCGTCTTGGAGGTTTCATTAAAGCGCGGCTGGCCCCTGCAAGCAGTGTTTCCTAAACATGCCCTCTGATTACCCAGACTGTTTTGCCTGCCCAGCTTAGCCATATATTTTAGGGGCTCTTTTCAAACAAGTGTGGTCAGGAACGCAAGCACCCAGGGGGAAAAATACAGCCCCGTGTGCAGGGTCTAGAAGCAAAGGCCGTCTCCTAATAAATACACAGTGGGATCCGACAGGCGTGGGAGGTCTGTTCATATCCGCGGGAGTTAACAGCATGGATTCCCGGGGAATTCGGAGCACAGACACTTAAAACAACACCGGTAAAGCCACACTGGCCTCGGCGCCTTCTGCACGGTGCCTTATGTGCCGCAATTTTTATTAGGTGACGTGTTGTGTGTTAAAGGTAGAAAACAAAAACCACAAAATGGGCAAAACTGGCGATAATCCCTCTGTAAATATTTAATAGAAACAAAGCTGAGATAGACAGCCATTCATCCAAGCTGATAACAAAAAGTCTTTGGAGGATCTCCTCGGCGGACTCTGGGGGGCAGATCACCCCTGGATCGTCCCTTCCAGGCTGGGGCTAACGCTGACACTCAAATTCCTCGGGACAGGCAGCTCACGCGGGCGGGGCACTTGGCTCTTTACCACAATTCCCCAGTGTTGCTCAGGAAAGGGAAGTAGGTTATGTTCTGTGACGAGGGTTATCTTCATTTACTCGTGTACAGGTCAGCAGAAGAAAATGCCCTGCACGACAATGTCACGGGGCCATCATCCCTGCTTCAGCAGCCCGGGTTTCTGCGGTGGATCCCGTCTGCCTTTCAGGACAAGCCTAGCTTAGCAGCTGCCAGGCATTCAGAAGTGGGTGACCTGGGAGCCTCTTACAGTGAGGGCCCCTGTCAGGAACAAAGAAATGCCTAGCTCGTATCCCTTCCCCACCACACCGAGACATCTGAGGTCACTCTGCTGGGAAGTATCTGATGTGTCCCTCTGTCACTTTCTCTACCCAGCTCCTGCTGACTACCAAGGCTCTCAAAATGTCTTTTGTTTATCTAGTGTACAGGATGGTATTTCCAGGACCTTTCCCGGATAGACTATGAACTTAGAACAATGAAGTGTGAGCAAGAAATGTAGAGGGTTAACTCCGTTTACCCACAGAGAGCCAGAGAGCCAAGGAGGCTGTAATAGGTACACACCTCGGGTAGGTGTGAAGCGCAGTATTTTGTCGTTTAGATTTTTCTCCTTTTCAGGAAGATACTTTCCTTTCTTTCTGCGCCTTCTGCGCATTTGGTGGGCATTCTCAGTGAGTGGAAGGAATTATCTTTCAAAGAGTCCATGGTGAATGGTCAGTGTGGCAGATCCTTTCAATTTGACTGTACCGTGATTCACGTATTCACGGGTAGTGAATGGCAGCATTAGGTCAATGTCTTGAGCTTTCAATAGTAATCATAATATCCCAGCATAATCACTTGATATAGCTACCTAAAAATGCAACCTTGGGCAAAGTTTCTCTCTCTTTCTCTTTCTCTCTCTGTGTCTCTCTCTTTGTCTCTTTCATTCCCCCTGTCTCTGTGTCTTTTTCTCTGTGTGTCTTTTTCTCTGTGTGTCTTTCTTTCTCTCGTGTCTCTCTCTTACTTTATCTCTCTCTGTCTCTCCCTCTGTCTCTCTCTCTCACACACACATGTATACACACACACATGTATACACACACATGTATACACACACATGTATACACACACACGTATACACACACATGTATACACACACATGTATACACACATGTACACACACATGTATACACACACACATACACACACACATGTATATACACACACACACACACACATACACACACACACACACACACACTCCCTTCAAGCAGAGTTTATCCCTGGGCTCTTAACCACTGTGGTACTTTTTTTTGCTCAGAACTTTAGCTAGCTAACTGGAGGTGGTCATCACACAATAAATTCTCTTTGATATCCCTTTCCAGTCAGTCTCCTTCAAGATGTAGCCTAGTACGCTTGCCCCTGAGAAACTTAAAATGCTTTTGTTTGTCGTGTGCCGTGGCTTAAATTAACTCCCGATGTCTTTTTTCCTAAGTAGCTGTAGCGGCTAATAGGAAGAAATGATGAGATGCTCCGGAGAATATACCGCTTTAAGCTGTGTTTTCAGCACCCCGATTCCCTTTTGAAATAACGTTTCTGTTAGCAATTAAATAAGGAGTTTAAGAGCGAGTGTCATAGTGTCTATAAATAAGCCTGAGAACATCATTTATAAAGAGCCATATTTTTATAGTCTCATCTCCACTAAACAAAACAATATTTTCTGGCACCTGTACCCTGGATCTTTCATGTAGTTCTTCTTGTGGAATTTCCTCCGTCCTTCTGAGATTGAAGATAATTACTGAATGTGATAGAAACTTTATAGCCATTAAAAATAGAACAGAAAAATATTACCAGACGGCAAGTTGTTCAGAATAAATAAGAAACAGGTCTCATCTCAGGCTCTGGGTGAACACGGCTCAGTGTTGCCTGGTTCTAACAGGGCATAGCTTTCTTTCCTCTTGAGTCAGTAAAGGAGTTTGAAAGAAGGTAGGAAAATATGAAATTCCTGTTTAATTTTCTGAAAAGCATTGAGCTGAACGCTAAAGTTTTGAAATGTCACAACCTTCAATCCTTTTTTCTCAACCTGTTTTCACAGTGCTACTTAGATTAGCTGAGTAGACAGCTCGCCGTCTGAACACACACTGGTGAAAACAGTACCACGCTGGCCTGTAACTGGTTTTCACTCGTTAAGGGCTCGCTGCTTCTTCCTTGCTGGTTAAGAAGACAACGTTGGACAGTAAATCAACACACGTGGGTGCTTTTTCCACTCGAGTTTTTAGCGTTCAGAAATCTCTTCCCATTCCTTCGGTGACAAAAATCTTAGATAAAAAAAAAGCCAGGGAAATGGCAAAGCTGCAAGATCTGTGATTTAACTGCGAATTAGGTCAGCTCTGATCTCTTCAAATTCATCTTTTTGTACTTCAAAAATGAGGCCTCCACTCTCAGACTGTCTGGTGGGATTATTTGACTCGATCTAACCTATCTAAACACCGCGTCTATTCCCAAGCCTTTGTGTGCAACCATAACACGTCAGAGCGGGTAGATGGAGCTAAGACCTGGTCCTGTCAGACTTAAAGACAAAATTACTCCTTTTTTCCTCAGAGTCAATGCACTTCCATCTATGATGTTTCAGATCCACTCAAGTCATGAGACACAGGCTTTTCACCAAAACAGCTGTGTCTGGCCAGCAGTTTGGGGGCTTTCGGTTTATGCCAAGTTTACTGGTCCATTTACATGCTACAAGTCATGCAATCCTTCACGTCTCTCTGATCCAGATTGTCACAGTAGCTCCATGGTGAGGAAGCTGGGACTCTGGATCCTGGAGACATGGCCAGTGTTGCATAGCTGTTGGGTGAGACTCAGGACTCAGGCCACGGGTGCCAAGTGTCCGAAGTGATTTGGGCACGTCAATCATATTTCATTCCCAGTCGCAGCGATCCCCCGAACTATTATTTGATTCCCATTTCACTGACAAGGAAACAGATGTGTAAAAGGAGATGCTTTCCACACAGGTTCTAAAGCATCATTGCCAACCTGGATGCTTCAATACAAAGAATTTCATCAAAAATTGTAAAAAAAAAAAAAAAAAAAAAAAAACATGCTTATCCCAATGGCTCCTGCTAGCCCTGACTGAATATTCTCCACGCTTCCCAGCTTTGAGAGGTCCCATAAGAAGAATTCTCTTTAATTTTTGCTTACCCTAGACTTGCCAAATTTATTTTTCACAAAATAATGCTTTTAAAAATTTATTAGTGTGTGTGTATGTGCATGCATAAATGTGTGTGCCTGTGCACAAATGTACACACACACACACACACACCAGGCACTCACTAGTGAGGTCAGGACAGCCTTGGGGTGTCTGTTCTCTCCTTTTTCCTTTACATGGGGGTCCAGGTTTTGAACCCTGTCAGGGCTTTGCACCAGAAGGACTTTGCACTGGAAGGGCCTTATTTACTACGTCATCTTGCTGGCCATACAAAAATTCTTTTGTGCAATGGCTCTTAGGGTGCTGTAGGCAACGCACATCGGGACTACTCGAATGCTACATCATTTCAAGATGGCAGCTGCATGCAAGGACCCCAGAAAGGATTTGGTAATCAGGATGTTGGTGACCAGGTCTAACTGATCAATCTTATAGAGTCTTCGGGAGATGTTAGAAGGGCTAACTGCCTTTCCAAAGGGAGTATCTGCCTTTGGATACAGCTGGTAGCGCAATACTGCCGCTAGATGTAGAATTTCCTGCTGGAGAGCTAGGGCTGAGTCCAAGAAGGTTGGCGAGGCGTGCCCCGGTGCCCACTGCCGACATGCCCAGGTTACAGGCAACTTTGTCTGACTCTTTGCTACCTCTTTCCACAGCCTTTACGGGAAACAAGGTCCTTGTTACGGACAAGGGTGATATAGGACCGCCAGGGCCTTCCGGAGCAACTATGTGGCCTCGGGCTCCGAATCTCTCATTCCAAGAGGGGTTGTCAGGGAACAGCCGCTGAGTTTGGGAACAGTTTGTGAAAGTCAGCGCTAGCCAGACTATGTTCTCAGGAACTCGATTCCGCTGCTGATAAAATCCACAGATCATCCGCCGATGTTGGAGGTGCTGCCCACGGGGTTGTGAAACGGAAAATGGTTCCGGGAATTTGGCCGAATAAGGAGAGTTAGGTGCAGATCCTGGCCAAAGAGAGAGAGAGAGAGCGAGGAGACCTGGGGTGAAGGGTGGGATGAGGGGGGTGGGCCTTTGAATAATTACTGAGGCTTTCAAGAAAATGTTAGCATTTATCTTCCTGCAAGGTTTGCCTCACTGAAGCTGAGCTGTTTTGCTCTGTTCAATGAGATATTGATGGAGCGCTGAACTCTGCGATAAATGGCTTAACTTTTTAATGTGCACTGTGTCCCAGAGGCAGGGCCTATTGTGGGCTGTTGAGAGGAGCAGGCTCAACCAGCCGCTGCTCAGAATTCCAGGAGGTTAATCGGCAAATCAGCCTGGAAACGGGGGACCAGCTGCACGTCTTCTCTCCTCTGGCTTTTCTCACAATCCAAGGCATCTGGGCACCATCTTCACGCACAAATAACCCGTTTCTCAACTTCTCTGGGGTTTTGGTTGACGGCGCCATTTGTTTTTTATTATTATTAATGGCATCCTCTTTTCTGACAGGCTCCAGACAGCCTCGCCGGTTCAGGTCACCAAGGTGGACTGGGAAACAGGGACCTTGAACAGGCCCTTGGCCTGACTCGGCGGTGTAGCATGGCTGCAAGATCATGGCAACTTTTGTCTTCCTGCCTCCAGTTGTGCATAGACAGGGGCTACAGCGCAGATGGAGAGTTCTGGAGAGTCATGCTGGGATAGGGAAGGAAGCTGAAGTGTAGAACTCATGCCTTCTCAAATGTAGGGGCAGGTCAGACGCAGGGATACAGTGTCGGTCCACACCCAGAGACACAGATGCTGCAGGTCAGACTCAGGGATACAGGGTCTGTCCACACCCAGAGACACAGATGCTGCAGGTCAGACTCAGGGATGCAGGGTCTGTCCACACACCCAGAGACACAGATGCTGCAGGTCAGACTCAGGGAAACAGGGTCTTTCCACACCCAGAGACATGGATTTTACCAGTCAGATTCAGGGATGCAGACTCTCTTCACACCCACAGACACAGACATCCAGTTTGGGCTGCAGCCTGGGCATGGGATTTTCAATAAGCTGCCCTGAGGATTCAACATGCAACAGGGATTGAGACCCTTTGGCTCAACCCAAAAGTACATTCTGAGGGCTCGTGGGATGGGAGTTGATGCCTCCATTTTAAATACCACCACCTGCTCCCCACTCTCCTCTACATCCTAAATACCACCTACTGCTCCCCGAATCTCCTCTACAAACTCCAAAATCAAAACTCTCCTCTTATTCCAAAAACAGAAGTGAGAAGGTTGGATAATTCTTGGGAACATTCGAGTTTGTGTGTGTGTGTGTGTGTGTGTGTGTGTGTGTGTGTGTGCTGTTTGTTTTGTTTTCCTGAAATCTAAGAGGAGGTTTTTTTTTTTTTGATCCATGAATGCAACCACACACTGCCCACGAGGACGGGAAAGAAAGTACTTCCCACTTATACTGAAACTGTCGTAGAGGAGCGTGGGGGACCTAGTGCTACAGGGGATTCTCCTTGGGGAATACTATTCTGGCCTAAGAGACAGATTGTACACAGGTGGGTGTACAGCCATCACACGTGACACCCCCGACAGATCACTCTTCCCGCCACACAGCACAGTGACTTTCAGTGATGGACGTGTTTTGTTCGTTGATTTTTTTTCCCCTTTAGTTTGAAACTAAAGATTTTCTTCAAAAGGGCGACTCTCAATCTAAAAATAGCATACAAACTCCATAAAGTATTTCATGAAGGAACTAAAATGTACACTTAGCAAACACAAATCTCATACCTCACAATTCCTGCTGTTTTGTGTCTGGGAGCTGTAAGCAAAGGCTCCCAAGCTGTCGCGGATAGTAACGGATTTGAATGAACTCAAGTTCTGTGTTTTATCTTTGTAATCCCTGTGATTGCTGTTTATTCCAGTTCCGTTATTTAGGCATATGTCATACCGTGGAGCCGAAGCCAGAGCTCAAAGGTCCTTCCATGGCCCCAAACCCTCACAAGCACTCTAGAAACACATGTGTAGCGTGTTGCTGCATTTGTATGCGTGAGCATGAGTTTTAGAAATATATTTCCATGCGAAACATGTTTATTTTAAATAACAGAAATGTGGTAATTTGAAACACATGTACTTACTAATTTGTCTATTTGTTAAGATGCATTCCTTCAAACAGAGACCCAGTGATTTGAGGGCCAGGAGCATCTCTTCGAAGTACGGAGGGCACGTGGTGCTAACAGAAAGCAGACTGACGTTCGTCAGTTTTATTATTGTTTGACATTCTCCGTGGACGACACTCCCCCCCTTGCTCCTTACCCCTGGAGCAGACCACTCAATCTTCATACGAACGTCTCATATCGTCAAGACCCCAACACCTAACAACGGAAGTTGGAACTAACACCCAGGTTTCCTGACTTCCAGATCAGTACCATTCTGTGTATAACATGCCATGAATTTTTTACCAGAGGGCCCAGGAGCATGAGGACAGACTTCTAAAGCGGTCCATCATGAATAACCACAGAACGGAGCAGTTGAAGGAAGGACGCCGCCCTAGCGTGAGCCCATTTGGTGCTGTGTGTTCTGAGCTTCAATCCACTTCCATCCAAAGGGCTGAGTGACATGTGTGAAAATAGAGGTGACTTTAGTTCTAATAAGGAAAACATTGTTATTTCGCTCTATTAACAAGTAGCTTGTATCATCTTGAGAAATTTATCGCGGGCATTCAGCTTGAATACTGTCTTCATTACACTTTCTAATCTGTGTGATTACTACCTGTGTAATTTGTTGTCTGCATCTGCTATCGGAATTCTTTCAGCCCATTATATTTCCCATCTTATTTTTTTTTATTTTTTGTAATAGAGGATAAGATTGGGACACAGAAAATTGCAGCAGACCGCCTAAGGCAAACTGCAAGCAGCCAGGACCTGGATGGAGCAGAGGAGATGCGCGTTATGTGGGGAATGTGAGGAGGATGGGTTTCCGGTCTGGGCGCTGCTGTGACAACCCAGGTGGAAATGGAGTTGCCCCCCTTTCCTATGTGGGGACTGGATATCCCTGAATTATCTGCAAGAATTAGGCTTGCCATTGTCCACTCAGAGAAGATATTCAGATAGAATTTGTGAGGGGATAATGGGACAGTGTGCTGTTAGCAAACTTGCCTGAGGCTCCCCAGGGTGAGGAGCAGGGGGTGGGGGACTGGGACAAAAGCCAGCAAACTGGGAGAAACCTAACGTTAGAAAACTAAACAGTAAGTTCATACATTTAAATCACAGTTCATACATGTAAATCACAGAATAACAGCACCAAATATGGTGAGAACTCTCTTTCCCTCTTTTCTCTCCATTCTAACTATAGGCCACCATTTCATCTGACAGATTAAAGCCAGAGGGCATGTGGGGTGAGAAGAACAGGCACAGTGAAGTGAGACCTGTTGCGGTGTGAACTGTCTGCTGTGCTGTGAACTGTCTGCTGTGCTGTGAACTGTCTGCTGAGTGAGGTGTGCACCGTCTGCTGTGGTGCGAACTGTCTGCTTCGGTGTGAACTAGCTCATCAGCTTTCTCATTTCTATAGCAGACTACGTGACTCTTCACATAGCAAAGGCCCTAGATAGTTCTCAGTATCTGGTTCAAATTGGCTTTTGTGTCTAGAGGCCAGTGGGACATCACTTTCAGAGCAACTTCATGACTTTTCAGACCCCATCTACATTAGATAGAAATCTGAAAAAGCATCAACGCTCTCACCTAACCCCCAAGGTGCTGTAAGGACTGTGGGAAGTCCTGGTGGCCACTCTGGAGAGCACAAGGTCTGGGCTCAGCCACGTCTGGAGTAACAGTGCTTTGTCTTTTTCTGTCAGCGTGACTCTGGGAAATGTGCATATATTCTTTTATGTTTGAAATTTTCCCCTTGTGCTGAATAGAAAGAACGGAGGAAGATACCATTTAAGGTTCGTATAGGACTAAGGGAACGTGTGGGAACTGTTTGATGTGAGATGCATACGTTAGAATAATATGGGATTCAGTTCCTTCCTTCTTTCCGTTCTCTCTCTCTCTCTCTCTCTCTCTCTCTCTCTCTCTCTCTCTTTCTTTGTGTTTTAAGATAGGGTCTTCCCATGTGGCTCTAGAACTGGCCTGGAACTCTCTATGTAGCCCAGGTTGGCCAGGAACTCTCTATGTAGCCCAGGTTGGCCTAGAAACCTCTATGAAGTACAAGCTGGCCTGGAGCTCTCTATATAGCACAGGCTAGCCTGGAGCTCTCTATGTAGCACAGGCTAGCCTGGAGCTCTCTATGTAGCACAGGCTGGCCTAGAACCCTCTATGCAGCACAGGTTGATGGTAAAATTACAAGCTTCCCAGCGCAGCTCTGGGGTTAGAGGTGAGGGTGCCATTATGCCGGACCTTTTAAAAATTCTTTTGATAAAAAAAAATCTTTTGATGACTAGTACATGCCTTGAGAGTGGCCAAAGAGCACTTTCTGTCGTCTGAACAGCTGAGCTGTTGATGTCTCTGCAGTCCCTGGCGTGAATGGAAACGCTGACATGTCTTCTCTATCCACTCCCAGTCTCACTAGCCCTATGTATTCCACTCTGGCCCCCTTTCCTGGCCGTCTTCTTTTCACACAGTCAGGGATAGTGAATACTGGGCTAAACAAAGGTCATGAACTTCCCCTACGCCAGAGCCAGAGACTGTCCCTTCATGACACCATGACAAATACAAATCCCTTTGAAACTAAGTCAGGCAACATTGAGGGCCAACCAGGTCGGTCCCTGCTTGAGACCATCAAGTGAAACCTGACAGAGGAGCCGCGGGTCAGGAGGAGCTTGCTGCCACCTGACCCTCTCCTCGTAGCCAGGCTACCAGCCTTCTGCCAAGGTCCCTGACTCTCATCTATCACAGGAGAAGCTGGGTGGAGAAACAAGCTAGGAGCACACTTCCTGTCACAGACACCGCCTCCCTCACCCACACTTCCTGTCACAGACACCGCCTCCCTCACCCACAGCCCTCTCTGTCACCGCGCACACACCAGCTGGAACAAGAGGCCAGACTGCAGACTTAAGAGAAGACTTCCAGAGGGGGCCCCATAACTCAGAGGCAGCGTGGCTCTGAGCGGGCTGTTTCCACCCAGCGGTGAGTCTCAGCTCCATGCCTGCGAGGCAGGCGCAATGGTGTCACATACATGTTCTGTGGTGTCGTTAGATGTGTAAGTGAATGATGTAAACGGGCTAGAGGTGCATGTCACTGGGCAAGCACGTTCTTAGCATGAGCTAGGCTCACCCGCTCCGGGCCCATAAAATAAATAAATAAATAAAAATTTAAAAATGCATTTGTTAAAAGCCGATGAACTCATCTTCCAAATACCCGTGTCAGCATTACCTAAATCATCAGCAAGAAGGATTTGTCCTTGCCAAGCTCACACGGTTCCTGCAGGCTCACCTCCCAGTGTTCCGTCAGCGTGATCACGCACAGCTGCGAAGCCAGGTCAGACACACTCCACTTCCTGTCCACACAGGCTCGGCTCGCTGGCCCCCGCCCCCTCCCACAGGAAGAAGGCTCAGGCACTGGAGTCGGTTGGGCTGCCACATGTGATCATGTTTGCTTACTTGGTCATGACTGGAAGCCCTGCTAATAGCAGTGAGGGTTTCTAAGGCATACATCCCGTACCAAGGGCTGCCAGACTTGATGTAAAACTCACCTAACCTCACAACAATGAGTGGACCTGCTGGAAGCCTGGTTTTACAGATGGGGATGTTGAGGCACAGGGAGGCTGAACTGTCGTAAGTAATACAGCTGACAGTTGGAGATGCCAAATTCGATCACCGGGATCCAGTTTCAATTCTGAGCTTTGAAGTCACCACAGGTCAACCCCCAACCCTCCCCACCCGGGAGGAGCAGCAGCATCCTGGGGACAGAATATCTTAACCAAACATGCTAATCTTTCACAGATGCAGTCTCCAGGCTTGGGGCAGGTTAGGCCCCAGAACCATCATCTTGTACTTTGAGAAGTGTTTTTCTATAGGGAGAAATGGTAACTGGGTCTGCCCCTTTCTCCATGGCATGAGATGCGTGCAGAGTCTCCGGACATGAATCTTTTTGCACCATCTTACCAAGGCCCTTCTCTAGACCAGGTCCCTTTGCTGCGCTCAGGACACTACTGTCATAACTGCTCCTCCTACTCTGCATCTTGCCAGGCTTGTCTCAACTCCCCTACTTCTACCTAAGCTATTAAAACGTGCAGTTAGCCACACATTCTCCTCCTTACATTCCCCATGGCCTGTAATGGGTTTCTGTTGTGTGCCATACTTTCCCCAGGGAGAAACAACACACGGCTGGTTACCCCAGAGAGGGAGTTCACAACAGACCCAAGTATACAGATACCCTCGAACTCAGACTTGGCGAACCAATGAGTTTTGTAGGGTTATGTCAAGGAATATAGGGGAGGGGTTACTCACAGGAGCAGAAATGACTCAAAGACAGCTGCATTGCCAAAGCCCACCCCAGCATGGGTGACAGCGCACAAAAGCTAGGAACCTGGAGCATACTGCATAGCCTGCAGACAGCGCAACAGGCTAGAGAGTGTCCTTTCCGGAAGCTCTGCAGGGCTCTGCTTTGAGTGATGTGCAAGTCTCTACTGTCATACACTCTTGGAGAAGGGCGGGGCTTAGTGAACCTGGTCAATTTTAGGGACTTCCTGGGCTATTTTCAGTTGTTTATTTCGTGTCTTAAGGAGTTTCCCTGTAGTGTTTTGCAACCCCTTAGAACATCCTGTTGTTTCACCTCCCTGTAAACATCCTGTTTACGTTGTTCCCGTCCACGAAGGAAGGTTTTAATCTCTGAAGACAATGCTACCCAGGTTTCCCAGGTAATATCCCTGCTCTGAAATGCCAGCAGTGATGAGGGCTTAGAAACCAGAATGGTTTCTTTGACAAAATTTAATAATGCATACTGAACTAAAACACAAAGCATTTTTACATAATAATAACTATTATTACGTAACCCTTTACCTTTAAGGTGAGCCTGATCAAGACTGGAAGGGACTCATGGCAGGTCACATCACAATGGTATTCCAGAAGTCTAATCTAAGCATGGATGTCCAGCCACCAACTGTATTATTTATCATCTATCTGATAGTCCATATCTTGTCTTAAAACTTCATTCCATCCTGTGATGTTGTCTAGTGAGCACTCAGCGTGAAGCTGTCTAACAGAACTTTGGATGAGGATGAGAGAGTTTTGTTCCTGCACTGTACTGTACAGCAGCCAGGAGCCACATGTTGTTACTGAACACTTGATCTGGTTTATGCAACTAAGGAACTCAAACTTTAATTCTATTTGTTAACAAAGTTGGATTTAAATCCCATATCAGGTTGGTGGTCCCACATTGTGAATCACAGCTATATGTTAATACTAATGATGTGAATCAACCTTTGCCATTTCTTGCCTCAACAACTCATTACAGTCTAGTACACTTTTTTTATTTGAATAATGATTTCTTTATTTTTATTTTTTAAAAAAGGAAAACAAACTATCTTTATCCATTATACATATCAATCCAAATTTCCACTCCCTCCCCTCCTCTCATTTTCTCCAGTTAGCCTCCCACCCAATCCCATATTCATTCCACAGAGAGAGTAGGCACATTGCTTTGTAGAAGGTCCAAGGCCCTCCATACTATTTTGATTTTTGAGACAGGGTTTCTCTGTGTATGGCCTTGGAGCTTGTCCTGGAACTCACTCTATAGACCAGACTAGCATCTAACTCACACAGAGATCTACCTGTCTCTGTCTCCCGAGTGCTGGGATTAAAGTTGTGAGCTGCCACCACCCTGCCAATATCTATTTTTTGAGACAGAGTTTCTCTGTGTAGCCTTGGAGCCTGTCCTGGAACTCACTCTGTAGACCAGGCTGGCCTTGAACTCACAGAGATCTGCATGTCTCACCCTCCCCAGTGCTGGGATTTAAGACATGCACCACCACAGCCAGGCCTAGTACACTGTTCAGAAACCACATTTATCTCATGTTATCCTCTGCTTAGCGCTACTGAAGCCGTGCTTTTCTCAGTGGGCTTTTCTTCCTCTGCTATCACTGTTCTTTCTCCCACGGCCTGTTTACTTCTCTTTGAGCCTTTGCTCAAGTGTCTAGCTGTTTGTCATTATAATCCACGAGTGTATCCCTAACTCTAAGCAAGAACAACTGAGTCCCATTTAGAGTATAGTCATCTGGATAGGAGAAGCATTTCTCGAGTGGCAAGCAGCCTTCTTAGCACGACAGCAATGAACGAATGTAGTTGTGATATGATGGTTCCTGTCCTCTGCCAGTTCTCACTCATGCATTACAGAAAAAGTCCAGTAGCAGGTAACATGCATTGGTCATCACTTGGTGTGTAACAAACACTTCCAAACTTGGCAGGCTGTCATACTAAGTTTTAATAATCTCATCATGGCTCAGAATTTCCAGGGATCAGAAAGACTTGAAGCAGCTAAACTGGCGATTCCGGAACCCAGGCTTCCTGAGACTGCAGAACTATCTAGGAGTGCTGCGATCACTTGGGGGCTTGACGAGGGCGGGATCTCCTTTCACATCCGGTCTTGTGGTTGTGGAGAGACTTTGGCTTGTTCCTAGCTGCCTACTAGAAATTCTTTCCTCTGTTAAGACAGCTTTCAGATAGCCAGCCCAACCTACCTCACAACTGCAGGCTGGCTTCCCTTAACACAGTAACTCAAGGAAGAAAGAGCCCGAGATGGAGGCCAGGTCTTCACACTTCTGACAAGCTAGCCTCTTTGCCGTATTTCACACAGGTCACGCTGGTGTAGTGTGAAAGGAGTTGTACAGGGTGTGAAAGCCAAAATGTGTAGCTTCTGGGGTCTTGATGTCACTTCACAAGACACCTGACCGTGTCTGTGTGCCCTCGTCATAATGTCAGAATCCACAGGTAACAATACTTTCTAGTGTGTGTCCAGGTATTTGGTCCTCAGCAACCAGCTCTGTCTCAGCACCTTCTTGAGTGTGAACACAGACAAGGAAAAACTTAGGCATCAATGGAACCAGGTCCCATATTGCCTTCAAGTGCCACCGTTGTCACCACATAATGCTCTCCGGGCAACACAACGCTGCCGTGGCTGTTTCCACTCACCAGAGCCTCCACTCCACCTTCCTCATCCATAAAAGGTTACAACTTCCTTTGTGACCCAACAAGGATGGTGAGTGTCCAAGGAGAAGTCTAGAAGCTTGTAACCTGGGCATCACATGCAGAGGCAAGGTGGGAGCCACGGCGGATTCTGAAGGCTGCCTCTCTGTCCCCTGTCACACCTGCTTTCTACCATCACGCTGCTCTCGCCAGGGCCACACACTGCTTCTACTTCAACAAATCGGACCAGCTGTTTTCTTTTGGTGTCTTTTTATTGCATCCAGAATTCCAAGAGCTGCAGGGGGAAGGCTGCCGAAAACAACACAGGCCCGGAGCTGCACTTCAAAGCAGCCTTCATTATTCTTCACACGCCTTTTGCAGGAACCTCCTCTGTTCTCTCCCGGGAACCAAATTCTCCTGGAGATTTTCCTCAGTGATATCACTATTTACAGAGCCCTGGCCCTGGACATCATGTTTATATCTGATTTGTACATGTCCACATGGCCCATAAAGTTTACAAGGGGGTGAGA
The DNA here is from genome assembly GCF_014885135.2 of Alexandromys fortis. Classification (NCBI taxonomy): domain Eukaryota; kingdom Metazoa; phylum Chordata; class Mammalia; order Rodentia; family Cricetidae; genus Alexandromys; species Alexandromys fortis. The sequence goes on from NW_026067970.1 coordinate 1,500,590, forward strand.
GAGCTTTTCCTTGTCCATAAATCTTGCCTTGTGGCCTCCCTCTAGGAGTGGGAAAGGAGGCAAGAATGAGAACAGGGGTGCATGCGGAGACGGAGGGGGGGCCGTGGCTGGCAGCATGACACCCCCTTCTCCAGCGTCTCCTTCAGTTTCCTCTCTTGGGGTCCTTCGGGCAGCAGAAGGTATGTGTAGAGGCCTGAAAGCTACATGGGTAGGCAAAGGAAATGTTCAAAACCCTTTCCATTACTCTTGGTTAAATGAAGATATTAATAGGATCCATCTATGAGCTTCCTGTGGTGGTGATGGTGGTGATGAAGCACTAAGCATACAATATAGGGCATAACAATTAGCAAAACAAACATGCAAAAAAAAAAAACCCAAGAAATAAGTTTCAGTAAAGTAACCAGAATTTCTGAAGGCTATCTATCCATCCATTGCTTGCCTCAGTTTCCCAGGTATCCTACTCTGGCCACCGCAGCTGACCTTTGCGCTATTCTCATTCAGAAAACTTGTCACCTAGACTAGTCACGCACAATCATGAGTTGCAAACAACTCTTTTCAGGCATACGTTTTGCATGTTCAAAGCTGAGACCTATTCCAAAGTTAGTATACTGCTGCGTACCGCTCCATGATGGCTTTGTAAACATTTCTGAATTTTTGGAGGAAATATTTTGCAAAGCAAAAGTTCCATACATACATTTCCCTGCCCCCCCCCCAACCCGCTGGGCACAGGAAATGTCTGCTGGCCTGTGGGAGGTGCTTGGGAAGAATAATAGATCGATAACAATTCGCCATTGCTCACACAGATTCCCTTGGCAGCTTAACCAATTGGGTTTGGGAAAGTCATTAAAGCCTGTGTCCACCCAGGCAAGGCCAAGGAAAAAAGGTTGTGAAATTGTGTTTTGAATTGCTTCTTACTATCCAAAAAAGAAACCTGGAGTAAAAGAGAAGTGTGATTCCTGAATTATTTACAGTTATGTTAAGGAGAGTCTCATCGTGGAAATCCAACCCCTAACTAAGTACCTTTTCTCCAGACTGCCATGGAGTCGAAGAAGTCTCAGGATATGGCCAGAGTGACCTTTTCAAAAGACAGATCTGAGTAACCAGCCCCATTCATAACCCTTCAGCCAGCACTCAGTGCTCTTAGAAAAAGCAATAAGCGGTGTGCGGCCTAAGGCCCTAGCCAGACCTGGCCTTGCCTATCCCTCCAGCTGCAAGCCTCTCCCATCCCAGTTCGCTCTCGCTTCCAAGTGGCACATGCCGTTCCCTCTGTCTGCGAGCCTTCTCCTTCCTCCCTTGGACGAGGCGACTCCTACTCACCTCTCAGATCTCATCCAAACCCCACTTATTCCAAAAAGTTCCAGACACTCCCCCAGCCCACCTCAACGATCTGAGGTTTTCCACTTGCATGTTGGACTTGGTGGGGTTGGCCTGACCACGGTGAAGTGACTCCTGGTACGTTTGTTTACGCAGTTGTTACATCTCCTGGCAGATAGGTGTGTGTTTTGTTTTGTTGTTTCTGAGAATAGGGCTTTTGTCTTCTCTACTCTCATCACACCTTGACGGTGCCCAGAGTCAATCTCCAAGGCAAGAATTCTTTTTTGCACAAGCATTTGAGACCCAAGTCACTGGAGCCCATCTCTCCCTCTCATTAGGTCTTCATCAACGGAATGTGGTCTGTACTGGAACGTCAACTGGTGCAACCAGAAGATTCTCAGACTGCATAGAGGAACTGCTGCATGGCGTTTTAACGGCTGAAAGTATATTGAGTTTTATTAGCCCAACCCCTTCATTTTATAGATGAGGAAGCTAACGTGTAATCAAAAGTTAGAGCCACTCAACTGCTTAACTACCTAGTTAAGATTAAGATGCAGTCTTCAAATTCCCCGTGCTGCACATTTCCCGTTAAGGTAGTAGATGACAAAATGATGTGACTGGGATTGGGAACGCCCTGTCCACCATCTCTCCTTCCCATCATTCTGTGAGTGCGAGTCCCTCCCGAGAGGAGAAGACACCAGCCTTCATGTTATCACTCTCGCCAAGCCTGACAGCGCTCAGAGAACTTGCTTTGAACTCTGCATTGCCATGGCAACCGCGGCTCCTCATGAACATCAGCATCACTGCCCACGATCGCCTGTGCTGAAGTGGATGGTTGCCAAGCAAATCATAGGAAAAAAAAATTTTTTTTTAAGTCAAGAAGGCCGAAAGCCTCAGATCAAGTTCAAATTATTTGGAGGATGTGCGTGTCAGGGACACTTAGCATCAGTTTCGATGGGGAGGCAGATAAAAGCATGATTTAAGACGTGGACAGGGGAGAACTGGGCCGCCCGCCTCTGAGCTCCGAGAGATCTTCCAGAACCCCTTTGATGTGATGGAGACGTGGAAGTTGCATAATTTTTGCCCCATCCAGACACAAAGGCTGCTGCAAGCAGCTTAAGCCCCCACCAAACATACCGAATGCTTTTTAAGTCGTCTTTCCTCCTCAGCTCCCTCCCCTTCCCTTCTTTGTTCCCAACATGCCAGGACCCAATGTGCAGGTTTTGTCTCAAGGAGAGGAGGGCATTAGTGTCACAGGAGTGAATTTACAAGGCTTGGGTGTAATAGGAGCTCTGAGGTCTTGCAACTATTAAGAGGGGTGGACGAGGCTGTGGTTATAGAGACTAGTCCTGGGGCAGCCTCCGGCAAGCTCTGATGACTTGGGACTGGAGCGATCCCATCTCAGAGAGAGAAACACATGCCGTACAAATTGGTTACATCCCATTTAGCCCCTATTAATTTACATCCGACCCCCAGGGCTAAACAGGCCGGATTTTCCATCTTTTTGTCGCCCCCCCCCCCGAGTGATTTCCTCTTTTCCTTTCTCTCTCTTCGAATGGTGTCAGCCTGGCTGTTTCCACTTCGCTCAGATTTCATGCCTCTGCTTAACGCTGCGCTTGGCAACCCCCAGATCCTTTGCATTGTTAAATCTGCGCTGCACAAACCCCTCACAGCCTGCTTGCCATCAGCTTAGCCTAAATCAGGTTGCCAGATCAGTCCCGTGTGTTAGCAGAGTAATAACTATCTTTAGCAGGACAAAATGGTGCGGGAGAGTGTTGCCTTTTCTGCTTCAAAGACTCCAGAGATTCCTTTAACCACAAAAATGAGGATAGCAGGGGATGGAGAGTCAAGAGTCCCGAGATGGCGATCTCCCGGCTGGAAATGCTCATGAATTACCTGTAATTTACCTCAAAATGGACCATATGTTGGACAGCTTGGTGCTCTTTTCCTTCTTTTTCCCCTAAACAGGCTTATTTTGAGCACTGTTTTCTCTTAACGTGGGACTAATGTGGAGAATAGTTGGAAGGGAAAAGCCCCTGGAGGCTTCACAAATTAAAGTAGGCATGTTTCCACCCTGGTGCTTCCTACGCGGAGAAAGGAACTGTGCTTCCTTCCTTAACCTTCAGCCCCAGAGGAGCAGGGCGAGAAGGTGGCAGATGCGTTGGGAAGGGAGGGGGATGAACCATCCACTGACAATCCCGCCATCCCCTTCACACGTTTTGCATGCTAGGGCAGGAATCATGGTGCCTCCTAGCCTTGACTTACATAGTCAGAAGCCTCAAGGATGGCTCTGCCAAGGCAGAGGAAGGAAGGGCCACTGTCCGAGCCCACAGGACAGTCTTTTGCTGTGTACCATCCCAGCGCATTTGCCAATGCTCTTATCTCCCCCTCCCCCTTCCTTATTCACAGGAATACCTGAGGATTACTGAAATGAAGTCCTGTGATACTCCTGCACTTTCAGCTTCTTTATCTCTTGGAATCTGAACAGATAGATAGATAGATAGGGAGAAATTTAAACAATGGCCAACCTTCTCTTCCACCCAGAGCCACGGGGCCTTGTCACTAGCCACGACACATCTGTGCTTTTTGAAGGGAAATGTCATAATATTGCTAATCAATAGGAGTGACAGGCCCATTTGTCAAGAACAAGCCAGCGCTGCAGCTGTTGTCGTCCCCTGCCTCTGTCTCTTGGGTTTTGCAAAGGGAAGCCTGGGAACCGGCTGATCAGTGTCTAGACAGCTCCGTTCTGTGCTGGGGGGTGGGGAGGGAGAGGGAGCTACTGGGCACAGGCAGCCACACATCTTGCTGGCGCTCTGCACAGATGGGCCCAGACAGGACAGCAAGGGCCAGAGAGGACACAGCAGCATGCATCAGCAACCAGACCCCCACCTCCCGAGAGGGAAAGAACTCAAGTCTCAGGAAGTCTATTGCCCTTTAATCAGGGAAGGGTGCTGGCTTATGTGTGTCTTTGGAACTGCAGATGTCCCTTGCTGCTCTGGTGGTCGCAGGATCAGCGGGTCATCTCAGAGAAGGAGTAGAGTGAGGGTTGGGCTTTGGTCTCAAGCTTAATGACCATTTTCATCTTGCTCAGGAGGACAGTATAACTACAGGGTGGAAAATGGTGGAGTAGCAACATGAACCCTGTGCCCTGCCTCTCGCCATCTCTCCTGAGCTGTAGCAATGATGGCCCAGGAGGGCTCCAGGCTGCAATCAAACCATTCATGCGTGGGGCTTGGGTGTGTGCTGGGGTGACCCGACTGAAGTGCCCTTTCCCACCCCACCAAAAGAATTTCTAAGTGGGGAAATTAATCTTAATCAACTCGTATCTTCAGCTTTAGTGAGCCCGGAGTACTATTAGAGATTTTCGTACTATATGGGAGCAGCATCTCCAAGGCTAATGATTTTATGTTTTTGGCAAAAGCTAGCAAAAGATCTTATTACAAGGGAGACCTTTAAGAAATCTTGAGGTCTTTGTATGTGTGTGTGTGTCCAGACCAGTCCATGCCCTATTCTGCATTGTTCCGTTTTCTGTCCACAGTGGGTTTTGGGCTGTTCTTTTTCTTGAGAGACTGACTCCATTGTGAGTCTAAACGCAAAAAAGGAGTGGAGTCTGAACCTTGGTGCACCCATGAGCAGCATCATCTAGCACAACCCACAGGGTGCAGACTGGCAAGAACATTCCTAAAAGCACAAAGGATGCCAATCTATAAAGTCACTGGAGCGAGTTGGGACTGTGGGAACACATGGGCACATTAAAACCAGATCAGAAAAACCAGGCCCAAGAAGTTAGCAAACACTCCAGACCAGGAAAGAGTGAAAACTCTCATCTGAAGTCCTTAAAGAGGACACCTGGCATTGTAATGACAGTGGACCCATAGAACTATTATGTGACCATCCAGTAAATGTATCAAGGGACCAACAGGCAGAGAACTCCCATCAGTCCCAGGGCTTCATCTGGGTGTGGTTCTTGCTCAGGATGGGTGTGGGCCAATTGAACTGCTGTCCATCCATCAACTTGCTTGTCTGGATCCGGTTTCACCTTTTGCCTCCATTATTCCTCACTATGATTCTTCAGCTCAGCAGGAAGCTCAGGCTCCACTCTATAGCAACAGCTTTTCCAGCAGAGTCCGGAAGATCAGTTATCAGATGCCCTCCACAGCTTTCCCACAGAGACTCCTTGCTTCTCCATCGCCTTCCTTTTTTTTTCTTTTATGCGTGGGTGGGTGTTTTGCCTGCATATGTCATGTGCATACCTGATGCCCATGAAGCGCAAAGGGGCATCAAATTCTTTAGAACTGAAGTTACAGTTATGAGCCATCTCGTGGGTCCTGGGAACTGAATTCTCTGGAAGAGCAGCACATAATCTTAACTGCAAACTCATCTCATCCCCTCTGTTACTGTCCTGCTTCTGCCTCTCAATTAGGCCTCATTCAGTAGTCCAGAATTCTTCCGAGACCTCTTTAACTCTTTGTAACCATTCTGTGTCATACACACATACACACACAAACACACACACACACACAAAACATACTCACATGCACACACAAACAAACTTGTGTTTATTTCAGTTGGCCCTCAAGGAAATCAGAACTATTTGGCAAATTTCTGTTGAAGAAACCACTATTCTTTGCATATGTCTTGATATTTACTAAATTCTGAGATTGTGGAAAGACGCTAATGTGTTTATCTTTCTGGTATAGAGAGCTCACAACATCTTGTCAATTCACACTTCCTATTCACGTCTTCTTGTCCTTACGAAGAGGTGATTTTGTAGAAAGTGGGTCCTTTCCTCAAGGCACCCGCAGAGCCTGGCGTTAGAAAGCCAGCGGCATTCAGTCTAAAGAAGGATGTAATTTTTCATTCTATCATAAGGTATGCACGCTTCAGAAAATCACCAGGCAGGAATACACGGCGAAAAAACACCCAGCCCCAACCTAGGGAGTGAGTACCGGAGTCTAAGAACTATCTGGAAAGGATGGCTTGGTTGAAGGAAGATAATAGGTTTCAAATCTTATAATGCACTATCTTGACAATAGACTATGCTAACGACTCTTGGGCGCTGCATGGGGGAGTTTGCAGCTCCCTGAAGGCACGAAAACAAGGCTGTAAGACTAATATTGAAAAACACAATAAAGTGCTGGGCCAACGGATGAAGTTACCTCCACTGCAGCTTTCATCACCCTGTGAAATCCCAGTTGCTGGAAATACTGTTGGTGAATCTGTAGGTGTCAGTATCTTCTTGAGTATCCATAGCCAAAGCCTTGTGGTTTAGGGCGATTGGACTTTTTTTTTTTTAATCTGTAAAGTCATTCAAAAGAAGTCTGGAAACTGACTTGTTGTTAAAAATACATTACTAGTTTGGATCAGCAATGGCAGATAGTGGCTCAGGGGATAGTGTGAGGTGACACTCGATGCATAGCCTGGGCTCTTACTGGGCTCTTAGTGAGCATCTCAGAACAAGAGAGTGCCTTCCTGGGTGTAGGGGAAGCCCTTGATGTGTTTGATAAGTTCTGATGTTTGTTTAAACAGAACTAAGTCCTTCCTGATATTGATATCATGAAAGGCAGAGCCGCTGCAGCATCGGCTCAAGGGTAACTGCCTCTGACAGGTGTGATCTCAGAGCGGTCACCAGCCTTCTGAGCAGCTGAACGCCCTCATCTGTACAATGGGATGCAGTGTGGTTCCAGATTGGATTAGGAGGATGACTCAGAGTAGCATCAATAGAGGCACACATTCCACATGTGGCAGTCCTCTTCTGTATTAGAAATAAAGGCTTGTATACAGTAGCAGAAATATGTTATACAGTTTCAGGATCAGCCTGACAATGCTCTAAACGTAGACTAGAAAGGGTTTGACACCTTCCCTACCCGTGGAGTTTGGTGGGAAGGGTCCTATAGTTAATGGCTCTCCATTCATGGTGCCCTGGCTGTATTTATCTTACGCTGCCTGTCAGCTACTCTGCCAAGTTGAAATCCCCGTCCATCTCTTGCTTCCTAGTGAGAAAGCTGCATGGTGGCCTTGCTTTGGATTTCTGAGTGAGAAGTCTTGAGGATTCTTCCCCATGGGGAAAGAAAGCCATTCAGAGTTGAATTCTCTGCAGAGGAGGATTGCTGAGACCATGGGCTTCCCACTGGTAAGAAGACAGCCTGCCAACAAAGTCAGATGGGTATTAAAGGACTCTTTAGATTTCCTTTTGTGGTTTTACTATCTATCTATCTATCTATCTATCTATCTATCTATCTATCTATCTATCTATCTATCTATCAATCATCTGTTCATCCATCCATCCCATCCATCCACCCATCCATCTAGTATTTAAACTAGAAACACTTCCAAGATTTCATTTTATTTTCATTATAGAAACCAATGAACCTGTCTAAAGAACTGGAGGCAGCTCCTCGGCTGCCCAGTGTACACAAGGTGACTCGACACTTCTGTTGAGAGCCCGGTGTCATTTATGAGGACACTGTGTCAATGTTTCTGTGAACTAGGAATAATGGGCATTCTGGCAATTGATCTCTTCCAGGAGATGTCTCCCAGGCAAGTGTCTGTGCGGTGCATCCTCATACCTAATGGGGTTCTGGCCCTGCTGCAAGCGCCTCTGAGATGTCAGGACTCACTGACTGGACAGACTTTATACATAAAACTGATCAGATTGGGAAATTAACTAATAAACTAATGTTGTCAGCTTTTCCTGTTTATATAACTCTCACCACATAATGTACTGTCAAACACCAACCAGATAGCTGCAGACAGAGGTTGGTTTACAGAAGGATATGTGGGCAATCCAATGTTCGGTATGCTGTCTGATTTGGTGCTACGAAGCCTCAGGGGTTGACGTTGTATGAACACTGGTGGCATGAGAATCTGGACAAATGCTCGGGTATGTGAACTTGGAAATCAGGTGCACTAGACTTGAGTATCGGGACACTGTCGGGCATATTATTAGCTCACTCTTCAGGTTTTCTATCTTTTAAAAAATATTTTATTTTGAATTATGTGTATATGTGTGTGCCTTTGTGTTGACATGGGCATGTATACACAAATACAAATGCCTGCAGAGGCCAGAAAAGGCATCGGATCCTCTGGAGCTGGAGATACAGGTGTTTGTGAGATAATGGGTTCTGGGAACTGAATTTTGAGTCCCTGCAAGAACACTATGTGCTCTTAACCATCAAGTCATCTCTCCAGCCCTTGTCCTATCTTTAAGTAGAGAAAAAACATCTCTACTTGTATCCTCCCCCCCATTAGGAATGGAGGCCACCGTACTGGTCATCTGTTCCCATGGTGTGACTCACATAGTATCAAGGCCATGCTAGTGGGTGCCAGTTTGTAGTTGGAAGGAGAAACTGTCACATCGCAGAGTCCGTCACTGAACATTCTTCAGAAAACTATGTTTACAGGGAGTGAGTGGTCTTAAGTCTGTGGAGCGTCAAGTTAGGGATTTTATAGGGAACTACTTAAAAAACCTCATAAAAGAAAGCATTCTGCATTTTATTTTTAGGTGGTGATATTCCTAAACTGTTTTAATTTGAAATCTTTTAAAGAATCAAATTGAACTGGGGGAGCAGGAAGCTGAAGCCAGAGAAAGAGGGAAACATGGAGTTAGCCTTAGGCTGTGCCCTATTCCTCTCAGTTAGGGAGCCCAGGGCTTGCAGTATTGAATTGTGTTCACCAATGCTCTGCCTCACAAAGAATCAGTGACCTTGAGGTCATCTGGAAGGCTAGAATGCTTGTTGAAAGGACACCCATTTTATTTCAGTCCCTTTTTGGTCTATGCCAAAGGATCTCCCAGCAGATGGATCTCATGGCTATTCAGAATTGAAGGACGTGGTCAACTGGAAGTTGTAATTAACCAGACTAACTTAAAATAATATTCAGTTTTAATAAACAAAAGAAAGAAAACTTACAAACCAGGGTTCCAGTGATTCAGGAATGCAGAGGGCAAAGAGGAAGAGGCAAATGCACCTGGATGTTTTTATTTGTTTTGTGTGGCCCCAGGGGGACACACCCTAAACAGAATGTGATTGTGTGATTGGCTGAAGTTCCCCATCATCAACAGCCCACCAGGGCCCAGTATTCCCTGCAGACTAAGGAAATATTAGAGGGTTTATTCCTTCCTTTCTTCTTTCCTTCCTTTCATTCCTTCCCCCTCCCTGTCTCTCTCCTTCCTTCCTTCCTTCCTTCCTTCCTTCCTTCCTTCCTTCCTTCCTTCCCTCCCTCCCTCCCTCCCTCCCTCCCTCCCTCCTTCCTTCCTTCCTTCCGAGAAGATGAGAACTGATCCCTGGCCTCTGGTTTTATCCAAACTTTCCTCCATTGGTTTGACAGACTGTGCCATCAGCGTCCAACCCTTGTCCTTTTTTATCCCTGGGGATTTTTAACAGGTCCCCCAATTCCTGCCCTCACATTGTGAAAATTAAGTCAGACATCTGGGCTTGGAGCCAGGCATTAGTATTTCAGGTAGAGCCCCGGTGGTGCCAATTTGCAGCAAGGTTTGGGTGCCTTGGACTGTGTTGGGCAAACCTTAAGGGGTGCTGGGAAAAGTATCTCACATAGGTTGATGCCTACCAAATGGTAAAAGGGAAATTTGCGCATAATAATAATAATGGCAACAATAATATTCTTACATATTTAGGTGCTTCCTATTGTTCTCTTATGTCTATGGTTTGTTCTAGCCTTCATGGTTCTCCCATGAGATTAACATGAGCACATAAACAGCATCTCTTCCATCTTACAAACAAGGAAATGGAGCTTAAAATCACTAGTGGCTTTCTCAAGGAGAATCTGGCCTCGAGCTGGGTCTTCTGCCTTCATATCTATAGTCTTTCCCACCATTCAACACTTACTACATTCTAGACACTTCCATTGGGTAAGGGAAATCATATCCTTTCATAGGACATTTTGAAAATACATAGTAGGTGAAAAACACCCAATTGGTTGAGATCAAAGGCAGAAAGTCATGTAGAAGTCCACCTCATTGTCACCAACTTACTCATGCAGCTGGAATGAGAACTGGAAGGTCTCTTCTCTCTGTTCCTAGCCAGGTACCAGACAGCTCTGGACTCCCCCTTGTAGGGCATTTCAGCAAAGCTGAGTGCTGTGGGACAATGGTTTTCTATGCTGTAAAGATTTGTTACTTGTATTTTAATAAAACACTGATTGGTCAGTAACCAGGCAGGTAGTATAAGCCAGGTGACCAGGCAGGAAGTATAGGCAGACCAATGAGAACAGGAGCATTCTGGGAAGAGGAAAGAGTCAGTCTGCAGTCATTACCTAGACACAGAGGAAGCAAGATGAGAATGCCTTGCTGATAAAAGTACCAAGTCACATGCCAAACACAGACAAGAATAATGGTCTAATTTAAGATGTAAGAACTAGTTAATATGAAGCCTGAGCTAATAGGCCAGCCAGTTTATAATTAATGTAGACCTCTGTGTGTTTCTTTGGTACTGAACTGCTGTGGGACAGGAACCTCTGCCAACAGCTGTAAACATCATAGCACACAGAACAGACCTGTTGGGGTCTGACCTTGCATCACTTACATGCCACAAGCGGAGGTGTAATTGGAGTCCACCATGCCTGAATGTCAGGAGTTAGCGGGTCCCAGGGTGGCATCCCCTCATTCTCCCTAGATCCATGTAGGGTGGCTAACATTAGTCAACCCTGCCTCTGGGCACACCGGTCAGGTAAGTTCTTTTTCCCATGAGAAAGCGAAACTGAGGCTCGGTGTTGTGCCATGTGCTCTCTTTGGCTCTGAAATGGAGTCAAGTGCTATGATGATGATGGGCGATAGGATTCTTTGCACAGCACACAGTGTCAAGACCAGCCACGCAGACACAGGCACAAGGTGTGAAGAGAGCTGCGAATAGGGCAGACTCCAGGGGAGGCTGGCTGGACTCTTCCCTGATTTTTGGAGATGGTGGTAGTTCTTGGTACCTTAGGGATTACTTAAATCAATCTGATACAGCTAAAAGATGGCTGAGCAAGCAAGCCCAGGTCTCCGTGGAAAGTGCCTGGTCATGTTGACCCTAACAAGTAACTGAACACACTTTTAAATGAGACACTGCTTTAGTCTTTAAACAATGGCTTGAATGAATCCTGCAACTCCAAGGAGAAGTAATCATCTCTCCATCACCATAGACTGCAAATCCTGTCCTTGGTGTTCACTCGCAAGGTGACCTCAGCTTTCTCCAGCAGCGCATCCTGCAAAGGGCTGTCATGAGACAGTGCACGCATGCATGCGAAATGATCTAGTTTCTGATGGATCATTTCACAGTAGCAAACGAGGCTGCTGTGGTATCTTTGTATTATTTCTAGGACCCAGATCTATCCCGCTACAGAGATGCCCCCTGCTGGTGTGTTTGGACCGAGTAGGACTGCCCAAAGGCCAGGAAACTCATCTTCCTGCTCTTTGTCTTCTTTGGATCTTGGATATTTTCCCCTTTGACCTTCAGGGAATCCATCACCTTGGAGGAGAGGCTGTTCTCTCTCCTTCCGCTAGTGTTCCATCCATCTTTCAAGTTTCATTGCGGATTCCATTTGGGGAAATTAGGAGCCACTTTACGGAGGAACTGGCATTCATCTCTCTCTCTGCTCCCACAGGCATTTGTAATTGTATTATGGCATTTATCATATTCTATCTGTGCTGTGGTTGTAAGCCATCTGTCTCTTTCCACACACAGTAACTTTCCTGAGGGGAGAAAGTCTAGCCTATTCATCGTGAAGTCTCCAACTGCTCATGGCCTCAGCCTGGCACTCAGTAGACGGTCAATAAATATTTGTTGTAATGGAATAAGATATTTTTAAAGCCTGGTTTGTAATCCCCACATTCCTGTTTGCCCACTAATCTTCCCACTGCTAAGGATACTTTGGAGGACTAGGAAGCAAACCCAGGCTTCGGGAACTAAGGGTGATGTGACTTCCTGCCGTATCATCGCTGCTATCTCCTCGAGGGTGCAGGGAACTCAGAACAGCACAGTACTGGGACTGATGCTGTTGACTGTTGATGGACACTAAAGGCCTCAGTCCTGCCACTGCACCACCATATGCCCTTTGAGCCTCCGTTTCTCCGTGTATAAAAAGAAGGTGAAGAGATTGTTTTTATTTGCAAGTTTCCTGAAATTCTTAGATTCTTCATTCAGACATACAGAGAAATTTTATTCCTGTTCTTCACTTCCTTCCCCCATTAAATAGTAAGTTGAGTAGGTTGGTATTCTTAATTACTACTCTTCCAGGGCTGAGAGCAGTGTCTGGATCACAGTAGTTGCTCAATAAATACTTATTCATTTATATGGATAACAAATGAGTACATGAGGACATGATTCAGGAATGCTGCACTGCTGTACTGAAGAACAAGTGCAGTCCTGGCCGCCAGACTTTCTGATTATTGTGGGGTACTCTAGAGCACAACGCACACCAAGAAGACACTTATACAGATGGGATCTAGACTCTGTCTGGTTTTTATCTGTCTTGTTGCATGAAAGATAAAATACAAGGGCTTCATCCAGGTTCTATCTACACATAGTAGTGCAATTAACATTTTCAGTAAGATATCTATTTGCTGAACACAAGTATCCTATGTGGAACAAACCATCCTAATAAGGAACTAGCATTCCTGCCCAGACTATGCTGGTATAACTTACAGTCATTTCTGGGTATCCATGGAGCCCTTTGTTGAGCATCACTGATCTGCTGAATTGACTGGCTTACCCTGTGGGTGGAGAACTCTGCATTTCCTCTCTTCTGTATGGACTCATGAGCTACATGGGAACCAGTCTTGGTTTAGACTCTGGTTCTTCCTCATGGAGTAACAAGGAATGTGAAAACTGCAGCCCTATGGGAAGGTTGATATTTTCTTCAATACGAGAGTAGAAAGACCCCAGAAAACTCAGTTTGTCCTCCCTCTCCCGTATTCTAGAGAGCCAGTGGTAAGCTCATGGAGAAGCTTCCAGGGTATTTACAGTCTTGCCATCAGTACTGGCTGGTACTGACTTTAAAATTTGGTCAGCCTCTGGCCTTGCTAGACTCAGTATTACCAGCCAATATTTTTTTCTTCTTCTTTTTTTTTTTTTTTGGTTTTTCAAGACAGGGTTTCTCTGTGGCTTTGGAGCCTGTCCTGGAACTTGCTCTGTAGACCAGGCTGGTCTCGAACTCACAGAGATCTGCCTGCCTCTGCCTCCCAAGTGCTGGGATTAAAGGCGTGCGCCACCATCGCCCGGCCAATATTTTTTTCTGATGGACCCCAGTTACAGTTAGCTTGGACCTGAGATGTTAGGGTTAATGGTCATTCTCAGTGCTAATGTGTCTTAACTGTGGAGGAAGCTTTGGTGGTGGAGCAGTCTTAGTGGGGTTTGTGGAGGAGTCTGCAGTGGGCCAGATGCCCAGGAAGGCTGGAAAATTATTCTTATATTTTAAAATTTGATGTTTAAAAGCTCACTTGCCATAGACACAGAACACAAGTTCCCTGGCATCTGCTTGATCAGTAATACCACTTTATACTTTGACTTCTGTCTCTTACCTTTATTTTTCATGAGCTTCAAATCTGGGAAGACAAGGAAATTCTTCAACTCCCGTTGGCAGGTATGAACCCTGGTTCTTTGGAGAGGGTACCCTTAGCATTTGAGAGCTATGAAGCTTTAGAGAAACAGATGCTAAAGAATTCTTGTAAGCTTGTTCGTATTTTGTCAACTTGACATTGGCTAGTGTCATCTGAAGAAAGGAATCCTCTCCTGGGAAAATGTCCCATGACAGGCCTGTTGGCGAGCTCCTGAAGAGACGTTTTCTTGACTGATGGTTGATGTGGAAGGTCCCACCCATTTGGGTGATGTCACCATTGAACAGTGGTACTGGGGTGCATACAAAAGCACGCTGAGCAAGCCAGGAGGAGCAAGTCAATAAGCGTCACATCTCCATTGCCTCTGCTTTGGTTCCTGCCTCCAGGTTCTGTCCTCAAGTTCCTGTACTGACTTCCCACAATGGCATTTTGTTCGTCTAAGGGACAGGTTCAGTTCTAAGCTTAACGAGTGAGAGGACAAACTGTGACAATGGTCGGTGAGTTGTCAAGAGCCTTTTCACATCCATCATTCTGCTCCGCCCTCTTGGGATGACCTTCAAATCCACAGCACCAATGGCTTGATGACAAGCTCATTGCTTTAGCAGATGTGGAGGAGAAAAGAAAGACAGCCTGTTGAGTTTGTCCTTTTTCTTTAGGTAAAAAGCATGTGATGTTCTTTGCCTCTACTCGTATCCTGTCAAACAAAATTATACATAGATATCTACAGCCAGTTTAGCCTCAAAGGAGGCTTGAAATGTAGCATTTATTCTGGGATATTGTCTCCACTATGGAAGAAGTAGACTAAGTGTTGAGATGAGTGTGGCTGTCTGTGAGAGCATCCTTGTCTTGAACACTGTGGATCAAACGTCGACCGTCTTCCCCATATAGATGATCCCCTTCTCCTTCCAGAATCAATGCAGCGCTCATGCTCACAATCCACGGGTACTCAGAGACATTTCTCTGGCCCTGTGTCTTGCCTGTCTTCTAGTGTTGGTTTCCTCAGAACCTTCTAATTACTGTCTCTTCTTACCAGATCCCCACAGGGCTCATCTACCTTTACAGTTTTTCTTTCCCTCTGTAAACTTGTGGCTCACATTTGACCCTGATGTCTTACTGAATTCCTCTCAAAGACCAAGGTTCCTCAACAGTGTGAGGACTGTGTTGAAGTAAGCGAGGAGCTTTGGGAGCAGGGCTAAGGACATATTTAGCACCGTGCAAGTGGCTCCTTCTGAAATCCTGTCCCAATTTCAAGGCTCAGCTGCTCTCACCTCAAGATAATGAGATAATCTCTAACCCCCTTATTTTCAAACTTTGCCTCATACAGCTGGATTTGGTCTTATCTCTTTTTTTCTCATAAAGTTCAAAAGAAAAAAAAAGACCATATCCAAATATGTGTGACTGTTTCTGACTTACAGACAAGCTCAGAGTCCTCGTCTTGGCATATAGGGCCATTCCTTATGCTCTTTCCTCCCACAATCCACCACCTTGCCTCCCAGGTCAGTGTCTATGCACTTCTGGGTCATTTGTAGAGGTTCCTATTGCTTCTCTTTTCCAAAAATGCCACCAGCTTTTGCTTTATCTTGATGACTCCCAGGTACCCTTTAAGGCCTCCTCAAATGTCACTTCTGGTGTGAAGCCTTCTCTGGTTTTACCCAGGAGAACTGCTGCTCTTAAGTACATATCCTGTTGCAGTTCCGCTCTTTTGTTTCTATATGTTTCCTTCAGGAGACTTTGAACGTCCATCCAGAGAAAGGAGAGATTGTCTCACTTAACTCAAGCCCCCTGCTCCCAGCACAGTGTCCTGTAGAGACTTGGGTAGTGCTTGCTGATTCGATGGGCAAACAATGACTAATTAGTGCTGAGGGAATCCATGAAATTGGCTCCCCAAGGCTTGGAGACTGGGTTTTCACATCAAAAAAGTTCACCAATCACCATGTTGTGGCCACCCTGATACAACTTCATCGGGCAAGTTTGAGTAGAAGAGAGCCTTGATTGGAATGTGGTCTAAAGGCTTGTCTGCCTCTCAGATTCGGTGCCTTGCTCTTGCTTGTGTTCAAATGTTTGACTAGTATTACACAGATGCTAACATCTTCCCCGAGCCTCAAGGATCCTTACCGAGTAGTACAAACCATTCTACAGGGCTCATGTGGAGAAAAGGGAAGTAGATTAAAAACCAACTTCCAGTACAAAGAAAAGAGACCTCCTGGGAAAGGTTCTAAAACATGAATTGCTGGCCAGCCTGCTGCGCACGGAGGGATCAGATATCTTCAGGTGATGGAGAGATGATTCGCGTACGACCTTAGGAAGGCCACTGGAGAGCTTTTCCTCTGTCACACACACATGTGGTTTGACACTGGAGCCATTAATCTGTCTTCACACCTCTCTCTTCCTCCCAGGAGGAAAACTACTTTGCCTAGCAAAAGAGTAGGCCCAGCCAAGGGAGCCAAGTTGGATTCTATTCCCCCGAGGAAGCTGGATTCTCACAATGAGAAGACGGCCATAACTCACCAAGGCTCCAAAGTGGACGCCTTAGTCACAGAGGCAGCGTGATGCACTGTGTGGTGTGGTTGCAAGGCTCAAATTACTCGTACACATTAGCACTGGTTTTTTTGAGAACTTGGTAAGTCTGTGATTTTGTAATCCTGCACTAGTAAAAAGGTAACCTGGGTCACAATGCGCTCGGTGAGTCCACATCATCGCACAGGTGGTTCTCACTGCAGATATAAGTTTCCTGCTGTCTGTGATTCACGTGACAGGGTGCGGTTTGTTCTTCCATCACCTTCCGTGCCGTTTACATCCCGTCAGTCTCCCCCACTCACCCGTTTTCCAGACGAGGGATCTGAGACTCCCAACGGTTTGGCCAATGGCTTGTTGAAGGCCATACAAATGATCCAGTGCAGAGCAAGGTCTAAAATTAGATCTGTTTGGGTGCTCAGATTTCTCTGGGGAATGTGGGTGATATCCAATTCTTTTATAAAAAATAAATTTTTATTCTGGGTTACATCAGGCCGTTTTGATGCGACTATATAGTAGCTTTTAAACACACTCCTCATATCCTTCTGCCTTTCCCTGATCCCCCTTCCCATTAGTTCCTATTGTTCCCTAGACAGCTTCACATCTACTTTCATGCCACACACACACACACACACGCACACACACACACACACACACACATGTATATATTTATATGTGTATACCCAGGTGAGAGAACACGTGACATTTGTCTTTCTTACTTAATTTGCCTAGCATGACTGTCTCCAGCTGCACCCGTTTTCCTGCAGATGACTGAACTCCTTTCTTCTTCATAGCTGGAATAAACCTGCATCATGTATATAACTCAGTTTCTTCATCCACTCCTCTCTTTAAGCACTGAGGTTGCCTATAGTGTTGACTATTGTGAAAAGGGCTGCAATAAAACCAATGTGTAAACATCTCTCTGCTATGTTGTCTGGAAGTTCTTCTCGCTTTAGCAAAAGAAATCCAAATGCCGCCTCACCTTCACGTCATCCACACATACTACCCATTTTGAGTTATAGCCATTCATTCACACAGCAGGAGCAGGAACTCAAGGGACTCTGAAGAGTGACTGATGGTGGCGGTTTACATCTGGTACACTTGTACATGTGGTACAAGGAGAGCTGTGTACCACAGGAAAAAAAGAGCAGGGCACTTCCAATGAACCATCCGAAAAGTAAAATCCTATTTTAAAACCTGAACCTTGTCTCAAAGTCTAATGTGTACAAGTGGATGTGTGGCCCTCAATCTACCCGTGCAATGACAGTGAACCCCGTCTTCCATTTTGCTGCCCAGCCTCTTCTTAGACAGAAGCTCAGGTACCTTCCATAGTTTGGTTGTGTTTCTTTGGGAATTGTTTCGTGGGAAACTTAGTCCCCAAAGACATATGCTAATAGTATTCAAGTGTAGGGACTTCTGGAGAGGATTGGTCATGATGGCTCTGTCCTCCTAAATGGATGAAAACGCATCCATGGGTTAATGGATTAATGAATCAATGGGCTATGGGTGACTTTTTAATAGACCAAAATTTCTTTATGAGAGTATAATTTAATTACAACATTTTCCCTTTCCTTTTCCTCTTTCTAACTCCCCTCCCATATAGCCTTCCTTGCCCTCCTTCAAATTCAAGGCCACGTTTTTTCACTAGCTATTATTACACACACATAAGAATATGCACATATATTTGGATGTTTCGAAATGTAAACTATTCACTCTGCATAACATTACTCACAAGTATGCTTTCAGGGCTTACCGTTTGGCACTGGACAACCGACTGGTGTGTTTTTCCTGAGGAAGACCGCCTCTTCCACTCTTAGCTTTCTTCAGCTGCCTAGAGCTCTTGTGTAGAGTTGAGGGCTCATGGGCAGGCAATAGAGGACTCAGGGTCTGCAAAAAGAAGTGTTATTTTTGAGCCATTGGGTAATTTGAGGACCTTCCAAAAGCATCTTGCCTAAAAAAAAGAAATCCTATGCCAAAGTAGCTATGGCTTCTTGCCAAGAGAGGGGCTGAAAAGACAAGCTTCTGCCACTGTCTCATGAAGCTGAACAAACAGACATCAAAAATTGAACTGTTAAAAAAATTGAACTGTTGGGCATGTGTGCATGTGTGCGTGTGTGTGTGGGGGGGTAGTGTTTGATGTGCTTGATGTGAAAATGTGGAGGCCAGGGTCTAGATCTCCAGAATCCACATCAGTGGTATGGCAGGTCCCCACAGTTCTAGTTCTCAGAAGTGGATACAGAGGCTCTCTGGAGCAAGCTGGCTACACAGCTGGCCATATCTGGGTACAACTGAGAGAACATGCCTTCACTGTATAAGGGAGAGAGTGACCGAGGAATACATGCAGTATCAGCCTCAGGCTCTGCACACACACACACACACACACACACACACACACACACGCACACACGTACACACATCATAGATATGTGTTCCATAAATGTGCACACCCCAACACACATGACCACCATACACACATATACATGAGAAAAGAGCTGAGTGGTCATCTTCTTTATGGACTCATTAGATCTTTGAATATATATTTAAGGATTAAAATTATGTATAGCAGCTATTTATTTAAGGCAGTTGGTCCAAACAACATCTATACAAATCAGATACATAATAAGGGACAATATTATAGTGTTCTTTTCCCCCTTCCTTTCCTTCCTTCCTTCCCTTCTTCATTCCTTCCTTCCTTTCTATTTTTTGGACACATACTGGTTTGTTTCCTATTCTGTGTATATTTTGTGTTGTGCATGCTATATAGAGTGTAGAAAATTGCATCTACCCCACAGGCTTGTCCTGAGTACTATAATGCTCATAATGTCATGCACTTTTGACTATGTTAACATCTTCTAAGTTGCATAGACCAGAAATAGAGTTTGCTCTCTCTCTCTCTCTCTCTCTCTCTCTCTCTCTCTCTCTCTCTCTCTCTCTCTCTCTCTCTCTCTCTCTCTCTCTCTCTCACTTTCTCCCAAGCCTCTATTTCTTCTGTTGATGGAGGAGGAGATGGGATGAAGGTACAGAACCAGACCATCATGGTCCCTGCTGGTATAAGACCATCTCCAGCCCAGGGTTGCCCAGATGAGCAGACACTGCCCCTCGACTATTTGCCCACCTCTGGGGCCCTCTGTCTCCAGCCTCTCAGAGTCTTCAGTGACACGAGGGTCTAGGTGTAGTAATTCTGCTAAAAAAAACGTGAGGGCATCTTTATAAATGAGGCAGCCTCCAAATTCCAGAGGAAATTGAATTACGTCTTTCTTGTCTATTCAGCTGATTTATATATAAAGAGCTCCGTAAGAGAGGAAAGGAAGTGTGAAGCCTCATGATTCAGTTAGCGTGGCTTTTCTGTGACCCAGTTCTCTTACAGGTTGGATGATTTTCTTTGGCAAATTGAATAATTTTCACAAGTCAATTACGTACACTCCCATAGCCTGTTTGAGAGTAATGAAATGGCTTAATAGAATAAAACAACAATCCCCAAGATGATGATGCTGGCCATTATTAAGTGTAACAATAGGAATTAATTATGACAGCAGAAAGGATAATTGATGACTCGGAGAATGGACTCCAAAGTGCTCTGTTGTGACTTCAGAGACTTTCCAACAGCTCTGTACCTTTGGGGGGCTTTCGAGTGGGGTTATTAATAACAGTTTTTTGTGATTCCTTATATTTGGTTAGACTTTTATAGGACATTTGTCATGCTTGGAGTCTTGCTTTAATTTCCCCAGCATGAGGTCTCAGGCCTTGTTCTGTGCAATTCAGACATGTGAACTCAGTCCCTGCACTCCAAGTCTCTCTGTGGTGGGGGTGGCTGAGTTACCAACAAGGAGGCTGACTTAGACGGAGTTGGGCCATGGGTTTAGTTTACTCCTGCTGGGCCACAGTTGATCCAGAACGTGGATCTAATCTGCTTCTGGGTCACTACTCTAACCCCTGACTCGGTAAGTCTCTGCAAACTGGGAGCGCTCAGTTCCTGTTCCATTTTCCTAAGGAATAAGACATTTTCTGAAACCGATATTAAAAAGATATTTGCAACAACTGTAGAGCTAGTAAGTCAGCCCAGGGCTGGGACACAATCCCCTCTCTTCTACCCTCAACTCAGTGAAGTTTCTATTACGCCTTTATGAGGTAACAAATTATATTATCCAAGTTGGTATATAATATTTCTAGAATGTTGAAACATGGAGAGAAAAAATAACCCTGTTTTCCATTGGGAAGGAAATTATGTAGTGGTGCTGAGGGCCAGTAGAAACATACACTGTTCTTTTCAAATACAGAGTCCATTAATTTAAAGGCATAGACTCACACGGTGTTTGGTGTCAGGGGATTGCATTGTGTCTGAATAATGCTTAAGCTGTCCCACATGTAAGAAGTCTCTAGGGAACATGTCACTAATACAGGTTCTCAGGGTATTCTCAGTCAATAGACCAGGCTAGAGAATCTGATTTTTTTAAAAGTATAACTTACATTTTATTTTCCAAGGTGTTTTTTCTTCTGTCCTCATGAAGCTGCGTCTTTATGTGGGCTTTGGTGGAGGTCATGGTGCAGCAGTGGCGATTCCTAACTCCCTTGCTGAGATCAGCAGAGCTCACACAGTAGTGCAGCCTGACATAGAGTCTGGGAAGCACATAAATATGGAAGAAACGTCACTGACAGCAGAGGCCTCTACAGTGTTCCAAATGACTTCTTCTTCTTCTTCTCCCCACCCCCTGCATCTACTCCCTGCCCTTGCATTCTCCCCTAAAACAAGTTTTAAAAGAAAGGCCAAAAACCAAACCAAACAAAAAAGCAAGCAAGAAAACAAACAAAAACAAAAAACAAAACAACAACAAAAAAAAAAAAAAAAAAGAAAAGGAAAAAAGAGAGAAGAATCTCATCCTGGAAGCGGTTGTGTGACAGGAAGAGTCAGTTTGCCCTTCCTTAGCCCTTTCATCCCACTTGCAAGCATTCACGGCCAAGGGTCACTGGAGTCGCTGGTCTGGTTGGAGGCCTCTGGCATCTGCTACACCATCGATAAGGGGCCCGCCCTGGGGCTCCTCTTGAATGTGGTGTTGTCCTGTGTGTGGAGATCCTGCAGCTCAGGACCTGTAGGCCTGGGGATCTGAATTTCTAACAGGTCTTCTAATTGGCAAATGGCATGCGAACCAGAGGCACATGGCCCTGACCGGATTTGCTGGAATACCAGAAAATTGCGACTCAGGGCTAACAAGATACTGATGTACTTTGGTTTGTTTATAAGGTGACATTTATGAAATCCAGTGATTACATTATTCTAGTAAGAATCACAGATTCACTAATATAATTTTTTCCCCTGTGTAATCCTGGTTGTCCTGGAACTCTTTTTGTAGACCAAGCTGGCCTTGAACTCACAGAGATCCACTTGTCTCGGCTTCTCAAGTGCTGGAATTAAAGGCCTGTGCCACCACTACCCAGCTAATGTCATTTATTCTTAAGTGAATTAAATCTTTCATATATATGAAGCTACAAGCTGTAGTTTTAAGGAACTGAATCTTACTGGAGCCTTTTAATCTTAATGAATGTAAGAAATAATACATACTTTTCCAGAAATTAATTTTAATAGTTCTGTCAACATAAATACATAAAATCAAATACATTCCAAATTCAAGTAGCAAAGGGTTTCCCTGGAGACCTGGAAAGAAGTTGACTGTGAACAACTGAATTTCATTGGCCAAGAATGTATTCCTATAAGGAAGCCATCCGAAGGCTGGAGTGTCCAGAATCCTCTGAGGAACAGAAAACCCAGATTTGGCACTATTTAGGAATAGATTGTTGGCCCACCCCAAGCCACGTTCTCTGAGCCCAAAGTGTCTAGTCCTAGGAGCCATATTCAGAGGGGACTGCTACACCTGTTTCCACCACCAACATTGTTTTGTGTAGACTCCTCCGAACCCAAATAGCCAGATAGAAAG